>NC_066869.1:20362952-20480041 GCF_022985175.1 Labeo rohita
GAACTAATCTCTTTCTTTACGACTGGTAGGATAAGACTACAGTAGTTTGACGCCATTGGTTTGTCATTTTAATGCCCTCCCCAGTTAAGGTACGTCACATATGATTGTACGTGTATCTGAAATCATATGCTTGATTACCTCTGTATGTGAGTGCGCGCAGGTGTTTGCGTGTGCACATTTGTCTGTGCACGTGTGTGTGTGAGAGTGTGTGTGAAAAGGAAACAGAGCACAGTGCAATGGTTATCTATTATGTCTGCTGTAAATAATTCTGTCCCCTTTCCATAGCCTTTTAATATATGGAGACGAATATTTAAAATTTGAGATACATTTTTGTCTGGAAGATTTTTTATAGCCACATGGGGAAAAGTTATTAGACCACTGGACCAGGAGCACAGTGCCATTCTAATAGCATCCGAGAACCAGAATTCAAGACAAAATTTACACCTCTGTTGTCTTCAATTCTGTCTTTCTTGTATTTTAACCACTTATTTTAAATGTTACTTATGGATCAGAACTGTACAGATTCTGTAAATACGACAACAATGGTTTCTTTTTTCTGTTTTTGTATAGAGAGAGATTACATGTGTTAAGACTACAATAATAATTTAATGAGACATTTCACAATACTTAAGCTATTGAGAATACAGACACAGTGTGAAAATAAGTGCTAAGATATATTCTTCTGTCTCTTTGTACAAAACAGTGTTGACTAAAAACAAAATAAATGGGAGATATCTCAAGCCTCATAGTCCCTCTGTGTGTTTCCATACATCTCCAGCAGCAAAAAAAAAAAAAATCTGAGGGGAAATGGTGACACTCCTTTTTTTCTGTGCCATCGTGAGCCAAAAATGAATCTCACTCTCACTCAAATTGTGAAATGTGTTTTTTATGTATGTGCAGATTTAAGCTTAGGTTTGCTTCGTGACATAATGTACACGAAACGTGAATGAGAGCTTCTCAGCCGCTGGTGTTGCCCTGGATACCTCTGGTTCACCGCATCATGAACAAACTGCGAGAAAATACTGATGTCACTGAACTTACCTCTCATTTCTGTATCTATTGATTCATGTCAAACATATTCTGATTATCGATTCCTGTATGAAACTGCTGTTCCTAATCCTGAGAATGTCATACATGCTGTTTATTTTTAAAGTAATAGCTGTTTATTTTAAAACCATTTGCAATTCAATATTTCACAAACCTACTCTTTCTATTCCTGTCTCACTCCCCCACTCTCTTTTTCATTCCCCTTTCTCTCTCTCTCTCTTTCTTTCTCTCACATGCTTCCTTCAAGCAGCCAATCACAGAATACATTGCAACACATGTAACTATTTCTTGACAATTAACTGTTACCTAGCAACTGGACCTTTAGAGAAAGAAAGAAACTGAGAGAGAGAGAGAGAGTGACGGAGAGAGGAAGATAGAGACAGGAATAAGAAAGATTTGTGTAGTATACTGTGTCTTGGTTTGGGTGCTACAACATATTACACAGAAACAGCAAGTACAGATGATACGCAACACCCACACTTGTCCATGGCGACAGGGAGAAAAAAGACGAAGAGAGCTAAACGTAAGCAGGGAAGTTGAAGGAAGGCGTGACAGGTACATACATACAGGAAGTCGTGAGTGGAAAGATTCACGAAAGTAGTTAACAAGGCACGACGAGTCGCAGCCGTCAGGTTCGTTTAAAAAAGGACGGATAACGGACGCTTGTTTACGTCAGACGAAGTTTATGTTCATACGTACCAATATTCCCTCACACCTCCTCACCAGAAGACTGAAATATAAGCAAACATCCCCTCTTGAAGTCTGAAGTGATGTTGGTTCGTCTGTAAGTCCTGCGTTGACCAAAAACAGTGGCCCACAGACTTCAAACGTTCCTGTCAAAGTAACGCGCGTTGAACTAACCGTCGCAACACTGCCACCATGTGGCCGGAGTTACATAACGCTCCAGATTCAATCTCGCTCACATCTGAAGAGGTAGTCTAGCTATGGTTTGTATTTTCAGCTGTTAAAACTACACCACTATGATACTTTTTGTTACGTAAGAGCACAAAAAGTCGATAATCTGTTCTAGATAGAGTGCGTTGTGTTACAAAGCAATTGTGTCCCTCATTGCAGATGTTCATAATTAGTGTTCAGTATTGTTTGAGGGAATGGATGTCATTAGTGAGTAGCATACTGCTGTTCTCTATTAGAGAGTGTGAAAGGGCATATGTGAGTGATATTTAGTATTTTATATGCAGCAGGATTTAATGTGTGGTATATAATAGGACTCAGCTCTCTTATACACAGGAACATTATTTTAATACAAAATTTGGAAGCCTGGGAGAAATGATGCCAGCCGGCTGACATCATTTATGAAAAGCATGTGAAGGGAGATGGTTGGCACGCATAGAGCGTAATATGATGATAATTTAATAATAACCACATGCTAACGTCTGCATACATACAGGCGCACGTGTATAACGGTGGCTACGTAAAGTTAAAGTCAAAAGTTTACATACACCTTGCAGAATCTGCAAGTTGTTAATTATTTTAGCAAAATAAGAGAGACCATATAAAATGCATGTTATTTTTTATTTAGTACTGACCAGAAAAAGATATTTCACATAAGATGTTTACATATAGACTGCAAGATAAAACACTAGTTGATTTTTATAAAAATGACCCCGTTTTAAAGTTTACATACACTTGATTCTTAATACTGTGTTGTGACCTGAATGATCCACAGCTGTGTTTGTTTAGTGATAGTTGTTCATGAGTCCCTTGTTTTTCCTGAACAGTTAAACTGTCTGCTGTTTTTCAGAAAAATCTATCAGGTCCCACAAATTCTTTGGTTTTTCAGCATTTTTGTGTATTTGAACCATTTCCTGCAAAGACTGTATGATTTTGAGATCCATCTTTTCACATTGAGGACTCATATGCAACTACTACAGAAGGTTCAAGCACTCACTGATGCTTCAGAAGGAAACATGAGGCATTAAGAGCAAAAACCTTTTGAATTTGAAGATCAGGGTAAATTTTGACTTCTGGGAAACATGTAAATATCTTCTGTAGATTCTGAACGGCAGTAAATGAAAGAAAATATGATATTTAGGCAAAATAAGAAAAATGTACACATCTTCATTCTGTTCAAAAGTTTATACCCCTGGGTCTTAATGCATCGTGTTTCCTTCAGAAGGATCAGTGAGCGTTTGAACGAGCGTGATAGTTGCATATGAGTCCCTCAGTTGTCCTCAGTGTGAAAAGATGGACCTCAAAATCAATAGAAATACACAAAAATGCTGAAAAACCTGAAGTGGGACCTGAAGGATTTTTCTGAAGAACAGCAGGCAGTTTAACTGTGCAGGACAAACAAGGGACTCATGAACAACTATCACTATCTATAACTATCACAATAAAAAAAAAGGATTATTCAAGTAACAACACAGTATTAAGAATCAAGTGTATGTAAACTTTTGAACAGGGTCATTTTTATAAATTCAACTATTATTTTCACTTGTGGTCTATATGGAAACGTCTTTTATTTGAAATATCGTATTCAGGTCAGCACTAAATAGAAAATATGCATTTTGCATGGTCCCTCTTATTTTGGTACAATAATTAACATTTTGCAGATTCTGCCACCAGAAAAAGTAAAAAGAAAATCTCCTTAATCCCCTTGAACCATACTAATCAAAGTATACTGTAAAAAGATTGTAATTTTAATGATAAAAGACTGTTAAAATACTACAGTGGAAACGTATTCATTGGTAAACAGTAAGTTTCCTTACTATATACAGTGAAAAATTGCAATAGACATTTCATGTAATTTTGCGGTAAAATACAGCTTTTGAAAGTGAAAAAGAACCACAGCTGCCAGTTTTTAATAGGAAATTTTACAGATTTTTTTTTTTCTTTAGCCGTAAAACAGACATTTTATATTTTACTGGATATTTCTTTCCTATTAAGAACTGTGCCAACCAAACACAAAAATACATAACATAATTGAACATAAATAAGAAAATTAAGTGTCTGGTTTTGTTTACACAGAACTAAGGATTTAATTTGTAATTGTAATATGTTCCATCAGAGATATTCAACATTCAAGAATTAATATTGTGTATATTGTGTCAGCCAACCCCTACATTCAGTTCAATACTTGAGGACAATTAAAAAAATGAATAATTAATCATAAAAAGAAGCAAAGACAGAATTATATTTTAAAGTATTAAAATTTATTCACCTGATTTTATTCCTGTCACACACGTCTTTGGATATGATTCAACTGAAGATTCTCCACAGAAAATAAAAACTGATTGTATATGGCTTTATTGTTGTTTAGCCTTGTTTTGGAAAGAGCTGGAGTAATCTGTTTTTACTCTCAAGTAACTTTTTTTCATTTGGTATTATCCTGCTGGGAAGGTTTTCCACAATCAACATTCCCAGCATTTGCTTTTCTGCCAGGGAACTTTAATCGCACCTTTGAGACCCAAACGTGAAGGAGTACAGACAAAAGAAAATGAATGCACACTTTTATAGTATACTAACATTTCTTATCCCCAATATAAAGGACATTTCCTGAATAACATTAATACATTCGATTATAATATTTTCAAATCTTTTTATCTATCCCTCTACCTCTCACTCTCGCTCGCTTTAACCCTTCCATTTTCATTCCTGAACACTTTCACGCGTCTGGTTTTCACCCCCTTGTTTACAGGACGGACCACTCGAACCATGTACCGCCGTGGATACTTCGCTTGACTCGGTCCCACAGTCAGAGGAGCCGTTTCCTTGCCATCCCCTCCTTCCTCCCCCTCCTCACGGTAACCATGATGACGGAGGAAGGGTTCCAGGGTTGCTAGGCGATTGTTAAGATCTGTGATGCGCCTCTGTAAGTGGGAGACTTCTCTGAAGAGATCATTTAGGGACTCCGAGAGAGGACGAACCCTGTGAAGAAGGAGAGAGTGTGAAATGGGGCGAGATAGAAGAGCCTTCTATGTTTGTATGTATGTGCAAAAACATCTGTAGGCTTACGAGAGCAGAAAGAGTGTATAATCGCTTTTCTGAGTTTCTTTTGTAAGGGTTTGGCACACACTTAACACACAAAAAAGTCAGTGTATTAAGTCAGACCTCCAGAACAGACCCTATAAATATGTTAATAATGCAGTATTGATGCGAATAAGGAGATTTCACATGTTTTAGCATACTAAAATGTGGGTCCAGAAAGTCAAAAAACATACATTCACAGGACGTAGTTGAATATGACAAGGCTGAGCTTCTGGTCCTCCTAGCCAAGACCTGCCTCACAAAAACTCAAAAGGTCACACCGCCATTGCCTCCAGGTGTGTTAAAACGCTCTGTGCCACAGGATGATGAGTCCTTTGTACACCACATTATGACAACTGTCCAATCCTGCTGCTTCACGGATAATAACAAAAGAAAAACAAAGCCTTTTCTCCACAATTTACTCTTCTCTGTGGCTTATCTGGTCTCTAACATTTTGAAAGCTAGACTACTGCAAATTTCTCCTGGCAATTGCCATACAGTTTCTCAAACGCATCCAAAATGCTGCCATCTGGCAACGCGTTGTTGTTCTATGCTTTTTGCGCGTATGTTTCTATGTAAACACACATTATATGTACGTAACAGTATATGACCATTGTGCTACTTTTTCAGCCATACTGACTTGCTCAAGAGCGCCTCTTTTTAAAAGTCGCGTCAGGTTAAAGTACGTTCTAAACCCCGCGTTTTTTTCGAGAGGGTGCTCACTGCAGAGCCAAATGGGAGGAGCTGGAGCTCCAGCTCCCCCTTGCTGGAGGTAATAGGTGGAGATAGACACCTAACCACACCCTAACCCTACCCCTTACCCTATCCTAAACCTAACTCCACCCATTAGTTCACACAGAGGTGAAGCTGGACCTCCAGAGAGGGGGAGCTGGAGGCCATTCGGCTCTGCAGTGAGCAGTACTTGTTCTTTTCTCGAAGTTCGAGTCTTCAAACACAAAAACAAGAACGTACGTTTCAAATACAAGTATCCTTTAGCTTCAGCGTTTCAATGGCGGACATACGTCTGTTGAACCTTTCTCACGAGCACATTTGTTGTTAGTTTAGTTTAGTTTAGCTTACAGTTTTTGTTCTTGGTGCTTGAGGCTAAGCTTCGCATGCTTTATCATCATCAGCTGATCTGATCTGATCTCGTAATTGCAATTTGATTCATACACGTAATTCTTAAATCGCTTTGGGATGCCTTATGAAGCAAAAATATATGGGAATATAGCCTACTGGAAAATATAATGCAAACGATTAAATAATACATTACCATATATGAGCAAATTGTTTTTTTGTTCCTTCAGCATTCTGCAATATATGCATGGACAAAGTATGTTTAGCTTATATATTGCTACTAATAAGCAATGCAGATTACTGCACTAAATTTTTCCATGTAATAGCTTTCTTGAAACAATTTCATTTTCATGAGTTAATGCAATATATTCATAAACTTTTATCTCACTTTATAGTTTGCATATACATTTCATGTACAGTATGAAAAGATTTGTAGTGGTATATAAGAAAAAAGTTTTTGGACAAGATATGTAATGTATAAAGTAATGAATATAAAATTACATAGGCTACATTACATCACTAAATGTATTGCCACATTTTCAGTATATGAATATTATATATATATATTTCAGTTCATTGTAATATATTAACATAATATTGTATTCTGTATAGTTGTTAATATACATTAAATAATTTAATATATTGATCGTTAAGGAAATATTTTCTTTGTGTTAGTATAACCTCTGCATTTATGCATTGCATAAATGTAATTTGATCTAATATAAATGTTACACAGATTTATATATACTAAGGAAACCTTTCAAGTGTTGTTTCGATGCTTGTAGCTTAGAATCAGCTTCATGAAAACAATCTGCTTAGGGCTAGAGTGTAAGTCTGTTAAACTGCCGACTTCAGAATAACAAACCCTCAAAGGACGGTGCATCTTTCTAGTTCATATAAAACAGTCCTACAAGCAGCAAGCAACTTTTTTTTTCTTTTTTTGTAAGACAAGAAAGTTTTAGTGAACATAGCAAAGAGAAATAAAGTTGGTTTAAAATATTTTAAGTGTTGTACCAAAATGCATGTTATAAAAACATTAATTGCTTTACTTGTTTTGTACTTTAACACCATAGTACAAAGTCTTTTCAATGAATTTGTACAGGTATTAGGAAAGACAGCGTGTTACCTGGAGTAGTCTGGCAGAAGGGCATTGGGTTGTGAGTGTAAGAGAGTCTTGATATCTTTGAATATGCGTTTGCCCCAGGCGTCCAACACTCGAGTCACGCTGCGTATGTTAGCCACGTTCACATTCTCCGCTGCCGTGAGGGCAAAGACAATGAGGTTAGTCTCTAATAAGGCAGGCAACCACATGATGAGGCTGTCTGATACTTCAGAATGGTTTTAATCAGGTTTCTTTCACCGCACTACAGGGCTTTAACTTTAAAGGGTGGAATTAGGAGATATCTATTTGTGTTTTAGCTAGGTTGAGAGAAAAGGGTATGAGTTTGTTGGTGTACATTGGTCGATGTGATTTGTATTTTGATATTATCTCCATGAAATCTGGGCCAATCCAGACTGATTTACTTTTTCACATAGGCCAACACACCAATGATTGAAGCTGTTTTTGGGACGCATTTAGGAAAAGGGTTTACAAGACACCTAATATTCAGTAACATTATGAAGTGACCGCACTGACACTATCGAATGAGAACTAAACGTGAAGTAAATTTATCTGGATAATAACAATTGTGTTCTGTAGAGTTGCTTTATAGCTGAAATTTATTTCATTTTGATGAACTCTGCAGCATTGATTACACCGCTGTTATTAAACTGAATGAATCAACACTAAACTGACTTAAGGTATAATGGCATTATTGCCTACTGCAGAGCTGCTTTATTATTGATTTGAGCTTGTTTCATAATTTGATTCACTATTATTGAACTGAATTGAATCAGTACTGAACAGAATTGAGCTGAATAATGACACTTATAGAGCTGCTTTATACAGTTGAATTGAATTGGCTTCATAACTAATTAGCTTTGCAACATTCACACTGTTACTGAACAAAACGGAATTAATATTAAACAGTATTGTCTTTTTATGGCTGCTTTATAGCTAAAATTGTATTCATTTCATAATTGAAAAACTTTGCCAGATTAATGCTGTTATTTATTTATTTATTTATTACTGTGAATCTGCTTTGAAATGATCTGTATTGTATAAAGCACTATATAAATAAATGTGACTTGATTTTGACATGCAACTTTTCAACAAGCAAAGTACTAGGCCTGCCCAGTATCAATTCAAATTTCATCATATTCACTAAAAATGGGCTTTTATTAAAATAATTCTGCTCACCTAACACTACTTGCATGTTTATTTATTAAATATTAGGCTAAATTGATATTACTTTCAGCTATAAGAAAGCAGTCTCACCTCGGTTTAACACATTTTACCATTCTTAGCACACTTAATTGTGCACAATTTTACAGATTTTGTAATATTATTATGTTTTTTTTTTTTTTTTTTTACCTCCCTCTCTGTAGTTCCAGTTCCCATAATCCACTTCATTGCTCATCCCAAGGCATGGAGACAAAAACGCCATGACCACAATAGGCACCATGAGTATCATCTTTGCCGTCAAAACGGTCATGGTGAAGTGACTGAGGTTTAAAGGAGAGAAAGGGAGAAATATCAGAAAGTTAAACAAGTAAGAACAGTCCTAATGTAAGGCAAGAGATTTCAACCTTTACCCTGCCAATACATCTGGCACACGGGAGAGCACTTTGTGTTTTTTTTTCCAGGACAAACAGCCAGATGTGTTTTAGGGGTCGATGATACTGTGGAAAATTTCAGTGCAGAGGCCTGAATTTTTATATGATCATCTGTTTCATCATTTCTATATTGTTTGTACATTTCTCCTTATGGTACAGGGCTCTTTTTTGTTGTTGTCCTTTTTTTAAAGAATTTTTAAAATTAGAATTTAGTATTGAAGTTAAGGCTGGAATACACTACACGATTTTTGCGCGGTTTTCCGCTGATTTGCACTCTGCAGGGTTGCCAAAAGTTAGAGAGTCTGCAGAATTACTGGCATAAAGTTGGCTTGACATTGGACGTTAGATATTCGCAAATTTAGGGACCGTCTCTAAAGTTACATACGACATTAGTATACACTTTTCTAACTTCAATAGCATTTATAGCGAATGGCTTACAGTCACACAACCAACTGTAAAGTGTTCATGTAGGTGTCAACTATAATGCACACATTTTACATTTTTTATATTTATTAAAATAAACTGTAAATCATATGTTAAAAATGCGATTTTTCACTACTGGATAGGCTCAAAAGCAACATTTTCCGTAATTTAGAACTCAGTAGCACTTGAGGAGAATCACTTATGGTCACAAAAACAACTATGAAATGTTCATGTAGGTGTCAACTATAATGCACACCTTTTACATTTTTGATATTTATTGAAATAAACTGTAAATCAAAATTTTTTCTCCGTGACTATTACAAAGTCTGTAAGTGTACGAGACCCAGTATTTTAAGATGTGTTCAGCTTTTAAAAGTCGTGTAGTGTGTTCCAGAGGCACAAATCCCATATATGAGTCATTCTATAATTGTGGGTACATCTCATGTCCATTAAGTATATTTTTTATATATATTTTCAACAATGTCAAGTTATATGTTGAAAAAGCCATATCTTTTGTTCAAAAATGATGTTCATATCATTTTTTAAAGTTGCTCATTCTACTCTGCATTTAAGCATGAAAACGACCTCAAATATAAATTAATTTAAATAATTTTTATTAAGTTTTATTTACCAAACATTATTATTACATTGACAACCATTAAAACTGTTACTCTCAAGATCATTAATTATTTCTACTTTTATCATGGCATATAAACACAGTAAAAAATCTCAATGTTATTATGCAAATTTCCACTCAGCATTGGGTTAAGCACCTTCTTCTCTGATCGTTTGAAAAAGGAAAAATTATTAATTTATTTTATGGGTTTCATGCCTTCTTTTGTGCCGTATCCATGGAAAGTGCCTCATGCTCTTCACTTCCCAAGAACAATCACGCAAGTGTCGGGTATTTCCACTCTAATAAATGACTGCGATCAGATCACAGAATGACTCGAGTTCATTCACGAACACAGAAGGGAGATGGGCGACGGGTTGATTGTCTTGTGACCGGCCTAACTGATAGCAAACTCAATTAGCTTATTTGAAAGAAAATCTCCTTTGTGCTGGAACCACAAGGGCCAAAGCCACGGAGAGCTCTCTGAAGTAAGACTACTATAAAAAGGCAGAACTCAAAAGATGATCATTAGACTAAAACGACTACATTTCAGAGAAATGCTGCAGGAAAGCAATGAGAAACTGGAGTGACTCCACACTGAGAAGGAGTCCAGAGGGGACAGAGAGCTTTACATAATATTGAACTTGGAGATCATAGTAATTGACTTTGCAGAGTGAGTCACTAAAGAGGCATTTCTTAAAATGGCTCCATGTCGTGGCGTAGCAGATATCTGGATGTGCTCAGGAGCTCGAAAATCACAGGATTAATGTTTGATCAGGACACTTCTGTCAGATTTTACCAATTTCACACATTTTTTTTCAAATCATGCAGGCTTAAAAATGCAGAGAGAAAGAAATTACATGCAATAGGAATATCAATCACACACTTACAACAGATATAAACAAATCCACTAACATTTGGATTTATTGATTCCGTACACTTGCTGTAAAATTGATTTTTGATGCTTTATGAGGTCTAGACAAACCCCACTGCTATATATGAAGGCTTTATCCAGCAAATAGAGGGGAAATAGAAGGGTAGTAAAAAAAAGGAAATATTTTTACTTTTAAAGATTTAAATTTCACTGAAGTGTTACTAAGTTACTTACTTTTTCAGGAAATGAGATGTGGCTTTTTTTTCTCTATTTGTCCTCCTCTCCTCTGCTGTAATATTGCCGTCCTGTCCACTTCTCCTCTCTGAACAGTGTGTTGAAGTCTGTTGACAGTCAGTGTGCAAACACTAAACTTATGTCTGGCCTGCATAAAAACTATGATGCTGTGCACATTCACCTCTCTCTCTTTCCTCTGTCTTATTCTTTCCCCTCCCTTCGACTTTTTTTTCATACTTTTTTTTCTCTCTCCCACTTTCCTTTTCTCTCGCATCTCCTTTCGTTCTTTCTCTCCTTCTCTCCTTCTCTGTCTCTTTCGCCCCCCTCTCCATCTGTTGGGCTCTGTCTTCTCATTCCCAAACTATCACTCTTTTCCAGATGTGCACCTTTTCTGTAGATTTTTGTAAATGTTTTTCTCCCTTCAATCATTTGCCCTTTTTCTCTTATAGTGAGACACACTCACACACAAACAACAGACCTTATAATAAATAGTGATGACCTTTCATAGACATAATGGTTTTAATAATAAGATCATAATGCCTTAAAACTAAAATCTCCTGACATTTTGAAGCATTCTAAGCATTTCAAACATTATAAGTGTTTCAGATAGTGATAACCACTTTAAATGTCCTCATCAGTCAGTTTTTGACCCGTTTTACTTTGTGTGTGTGTGTGTGTGTATAGCCAAATCTGGATGCACACAGGATCTAGCAGGTTAGCAGAGCAGTCAGTCTCATAAATCAGGTCTCACATGATTTCTGTTATTTAATCAAAAGGCTCTTTAACATCGCTGAGCAAGAAATGCATCAACTTGCATGTGCCTTTCAGTCGGAATGCTCTTTATTAAAAACACTGCATTTGTAATTCAGTCTCTGTCTCACAGTATTATTTCCATGGTTACAGTGGGCGAATTTTTGTGGGCCACTACAATAAACGTCTGAATTAAACCTAGATAAAACAATGTTCAGACTTATATCTGTCTTATTTTATATACATATATATATATATATATATATATACTGCTTATTTTATATACATACATCGTATGTTTCTTATGTCAATATATATATATCTATCTCTCTCTCTCTCTCTCTCTCTTTCTCTCTCTATATCTATCTATATATATATATATATATATATATATATATATTGATATAAGAAACATACGATGTAGACTTATTCATATTTTTGAATTTAATGCAAGAAGACCATTTTTTGAAATTTCACAGTCAATAGAAGATCTTGTACAGACACTTCAAAAGACAAACTAGAGGTTCCTGTAAGGAAATGACCAACAAATTTAGATGCCTATTCTATTTTATGGTCATTTATATCCAGCAGTCATTTATCTTCTTTCAGTTTTTCTTCCAAAGTTTTTCTTTCTCACAAAAAATAGCTTGAAATCAACCTTTTCCTTAATACTATTGTAGTTCTTTACTATCATGCCCATGTGTTGATTTCGACTCTTATTGTGCAGAAATAAAAAGATGAAAGAGATTATGGGACGGAAATACTTTTATTCCCTGGTATCCAGATGTTATATTTGTTGTACATTCTCTCGCTCTCACCCTGGTCTGTTTTTGTGGTATGTGAGGTCAGTTTTGCCTGGCTTATATGAGTATGTGAGTATTCCTTACTTCAGCTCAGAATTCAGTCACAAGGCACTCATGCACCTGTTTCTCATTAAACAAGGCAGTTTGTCACCTTTAACTGAATTCCTTACTCTTCTTTTTACCTCGCTCTCCATATATCTCCCTATCTCAGTCTCTTTATCTTTATTAGTTGGAGCTTGCCCATTCAACTATTTCAAATATGTAAGGTGTGTGAAACCCATATTAATGTCTGTATTTTGATCTTATGTGAATCGTCTTTACATCTTTTTTTACATCTTTTAACACTTAAACGTATGTATATACAGTAGTCAACATTTGAAGTGGATCAAAAAAGTTAATCAAAGTTGTCCTATAAGACAAGAACAGGTATTGTTTTGGTTTTAGGACAACTGTGATGCTAGGTTTCGATCCACTTCAAATGTTGAATATATATATTTCTGTTGCCTATATACAATAATATTTACTTTGAAGTCATACTAAACAAAGGAAAAAGTGGAAAAGATTTTGTACTGCTGTTTTTGATTTAGCCTATCTTTCCTGGCGCTAATTAGGCCTATTTCAGTGACAGTGATGTAATCATTACGTAATTCATTTTTGATGATTTTGGAACTTTATTTGACGTCAATCTGGCGCTCGCCCACAAAGTATCGTGTGCTCTTCTGCTGCCACCTGGTGGTCAGAGTTGACTATTTTAAAATCCCATTACTGAACTTGCATACAGGTTATGGGTTGATTGGGTTTGTTTTGTTAAAACACACACGCACACACACACACACACACACTCATACTGATATTCTCATCTTTATGGGGACACTCCATAGGTGTAATGGTTTTTTTATTGCAAAACTGTATTGTCTGTCCCCTTACCCTAACCCTACCCCTCACACAAAACCTTCTGCATTTTTACATTTTTAAAAAGCTTAATTATGCATGATTTATAAGCTTGTTCCCTCACCAGGACCAAAAAAGGAAAAGAAAAACCCCACAAAGTCAAAATTTACTCCTATTAATATCCTTGTGAACACATTTGGCTCCCATACACTCTTAAAAATAAAGGTGCTTCATGATGCCATAGAAGAAATGTTTTTGTTTTAAAGGTTCCATAAAGAACCTTTAACATCTGAAGAACCTTTCTGTTTCTAAAAAGGTTCTTTGTAGTGAAGGAAGGTTTTTTAGATTATAGAAAGGTAAGAAAGAGATGGTTCTTTAAAGAACCTTTGACTGAATGGTTCTTCTATGGCATTGCTGTGAAGAACCTTTATTTTTAAGAGTGTAACGTATTCCATATACTGATGACTGTGCTGTTTTTTATAATAAAATGATGTAAAATAACTGTTGCAATGGTGCAAAATAACAACAAAAATAGCAGTGTACAGTGAGAGAACTGCAAAATTTTGTCAAAATTGCAACACCATTTCAAACAAACACTACCAGTCAAAAGGTTTTGAACAGTAAAACCGTAATATTTTTTTTTTAAAGAATTCTCTTCTGATCATCAAGCCTGCATTTATTTGATACAAAGTACAGCAAATATGTCTGCTATTTAAAATAACTGTTTTCTATTTGAATATATATTTAAAAATGTAATTTATTCCTGTGATTTCAAAGCTGAATTTTTAGCATCTTTACTCCAGTCACGTGGTCCTTCAGAAATCATTCTAATTATCCAATTTGCTGCTAAACAAACAAAAATTATTTATTATTAGTATTATTATGTTGAAAACAGCTGAGTAGATTTTTTTCAGGTTTCTTTGATGAATAGAAAATTCTGAAGAACAGCATTTATCTGAAATATAAATCTTTTTTAACATTATAAATGTCTTTATCATCACTTTTGATCAATTTAAAGCTGTTTTTGCTGTATTTTGGATCAAATAAATGCAGGCTTGGTGCACAAAAGAGAATTCTTTTAAAAAACATTAAAAATCTTACAGTTTATTTTTTGACTGGTATAGTGTATTTTAAAATGATTTTTTTTTTTTATATATATTAATCTATTAGTCTGCATTAACATTACTTAATGCATATATATATATTGACTTTACATTTTCTTTTTCCATACTCAATATGTCAGTCATTGTAATTTTGAAAGTGAATCCTGGATATATAATGTTGTCATATGTTTGTTGCATGTACAGGGTATGTGACCTGGTGCTCTTAAAGCAGCACAAAAAACAGTACTTTAATTCAAATTCAGAATAGACATTATATAGCCTAGAAATAATGTTCCTTTATAATAATTGAAAAGCTGTCATTCATTTCAGTACATCACAATCTCAAGTTCAGTTATAATTTAATCTCTCTACGCAGGATAATAAATTATATATTTATATTTCTTACATTATGTTTACACTCTTTGTTACAATGAGAGGATTGCAGTGTTCAATCAGATATGTTTACGAAATCAGCAGAAATGTCCGTGATTGGTTGCATTACTCAACACTAGAAAATACATTGTAAATAGAAACTTTGATGCTTTGGACATACCGGAAAGGTTGCCAAATCTGTTTCGCCAATACCCTGTTATTACTTTTTCAACTGAGGGTGCTTTTACAGCATGAAAAAATGGACGTGTAGTGTGAGAGCAGTGTCATTTGCATGAGTTGGCAGCCCTATATTCATGTACATACATCTGATAAGAGCCCATAACCATAACCAGACCTTAGCTTAATTTTTTTTACAAACATTTTGCAAAGAACCTACGTTTCAGTGTTAAAACCTTGTTTGAAAAACGGTTAAAATTTAGCTCTAGAATTGATCACGCTATCAATACCAAGCAAAAAAACAACAGTTCTGTAAAAGGAGATAATTTAGGAAGTGATCTTGTGGAGTGAGAGAGGAAGTGGTTTCTGAGGATTGCATGAGAAGTTTGTACCTCATGTGAGAGTCCTGTAAACATCCACTGTGGTGTAATATGACTTAACTTCCCGTGCTGTCTGGACAGAAAGCAGCTTTTTACCACTTTGTTTCTGAACTTTGATGAAACAACAGAGAGAAAGAAAAGGTGGCTCATTTTGTTTCAAAAGAAAGGAAATGTAAATTTTTTTCAAGGATGTATTCAACCAAACTTGTGTTGTGTTGGATTGTAATTTTTTGCTGTTGGCAGGAAACTCAAGGTATTGTTGATCTTTAATTAATTGTCATTACAGTGTTTGTTTTATTTCATTTTTATTATTGTATTGGTGCATTTCTCACCCACACCATCTTAAGCTGAATTAGAATCCATAAGTTATGAAAATATCAGGAGAGCACAGATGGTTCAATAACACAATGTTCTCTCCTCCGTTCCTCCAGCCAAACTTGCAGTCTCTATGCTGAATAGAGCCAGAGTAGCACTAGCAGGAGACACTCTTGACTTCAACCTGTCAGTCGTCATCCCAGCAAACGCCACCACTAGCAACATTGAATGCTACCACACTCAACCCACCAACAAGATGAGAGTTTGGCATAAGGAACTTAAAAGTGAATTTAGTGAAACTAAAAAAAAGGTGGCAGCACATATCAAAATGTCCAATAGCTCAAGTTCTGGCCATTACTACTTTAGTTATGCAAATCAAGAAGTGCATTGGGTGGTTCATGTGAGAGGTGAGTCTGCTGATCTTTTCATTTACTCCATGATTTAAGATGTGACTATAATCTCTTAGTCACATCTTAAACGTTTATGCGTATTAATAGAGATTTTTACCTCAGAACTTTTCACTTGAAGTTTGTGGCTTGTGAGTCAATACATAGTCTGGACAGAAACATAAAGAGGTTCATTATGGATGCATTAAAAAAAAAAAAAGACAGCATGTGAGTTTGGCCATGTGACACTATGATTTATTAGACTGAAACTGCCACTTTCAGCAAAAGAAAAGCGATTATGCAAAAAAAATTGAGCTGAAAACTAAGTTTCTCTTTTCCGTTCTCTCTATTTCCTCCTTGTTTCTTCACTCTTACCCCAATTCTGGGTTTTCCAGATAAAGGTTATCAGGAGCCACCTATGGAGTTAAAAAGTGCCATCATCACCATGATGGCATTCTCAGGAATTCTTCTCATCTTCAGTGTTGCTGGGTCACTTTACATATTAAAGAGCTACAAGGTAACACTTGGCCACACATTGTGTCATTAAAACATACTGTAATAATTCTATTCTATTTTATTTAAGTTTCTTTAATTTTGTATGCTTTCCTTTGTACTTTGATGCATAAATCAGATGATCATGCTGATAAAAGTTCAAGGAATGGATTTCTGTACATCTGAAAGGACTCAGTCTAACAATGACAGGTTATGCAATGATCAGACACAACTTTAAAGGGCACCTATTATGCAAAATTCACTTTTGTACATGGTATTTGGACATAAATATGTGTTGGCAGTGTGTGAACACAACCACCCTACAATGTTAAAAATCCACCCACCCTTATTTTTATGCTGCCTTCACGCTATGTCGCAATTACCCTAATTCGGAGATGACAACACGTGACATTTTACTCATAGCTTTCCATGTTGTCGGACTCGGAGGTAGCACCTAAGTAGAGCCAAAATGAGCCTGGCGGCGGTCACGTGGTACATCTGTCACTGGTCCAAGTCGTAACTCTCAGAACATTCCGAGTCTACAAGTTGTAATTACGAGTTCAGGAGCACGTGAGGGCTTTGGCGTTGATAGTGTTGCCATAGAAACTCATAATTCAGAATGTCACGTGTTTTCATCTCAGAATTATGAGATGGCGTGAATGCAGCATCAAATCTCCATTAAACCAAACCAGGCTCATTAGGCATGTGGTTTTGATTCTCAAAGCAGTGTGGGATCACATTGTTTAGGCCTCACACACGGCCGCCGACTGACCCAACCAGTCTCATTAGGCATGCGGTTTTGATTCTCAAAGCAGTGTGACATCCCATTGTTTAGGCCCCGCCCACGGCCCGTCTGTTCCGTCTGCCCCACACACGGCCGCTGACTGACCCAACCAGTCTCATTAGGCATGCGGTTTTGATTCTCAAAGTGTGGATGAGAAACTATAATGTGGACGTATAGTGTTTTAAAACGAAAACCCTGTTTTCAAATGTATCCAGATTAATGTAGATGTAGCCTGAGCTGAAACTTCACAGACACATTCTGGGGACACCAAAGACCAATATTACATATTGTTAAAATAGGTGCCCTTTAAAACTAAACTGACAGGTGAATAACTTTGATTATCAGTGTTGGGAAAAGTTACTTTTAAAAGTAATACATTACAATATTATGTTACTCCATAAAAAGGTAACTGATGCTTACATAATGTATTATGGAAAATAATGCATTTTGTTACTTTTGCGTTGCTTTTTGTCACCTGAGCTAACTTGCTATTTAGATTTGTTAATAACAAAACCCCCAAAAGTTCTATTTTTTGGCAACTCTAAAGACACTCTCCCACCAAAAGTGAAATTAATAAGCTTCAGGCTGAAGGAAGTAATTCTGCTTCTGCATCTCGCTTTCAATTTCTCTCAACAACACAGGGACAGGAGAGGCGTGAATGAATAAAAGGGACAACAATGTAACTTGCATTACTTATTTGACAGAGTAACTCAGAATTGTAAATTTAAAAGTAATCTGTTACTTTACTAGTTACTCAAAAAGTAATCTGATTATGTAACTTGTGTTACTTGTAATGCGTTACCCCAAAACTATAATGTCACAATGGCATCTGTCAAGCGTCCACCATATTAGGCAGCAAGTGAACAGTCTTGAATTGAATGTCTTGAAAGCAGGAAAATGAGAAGAATAATGAGCGATGGCTAGACGACTAGGTCAGAGCATCCCCAAAACGACAAATCCTGTAGGGTGTTCTTGGTATAGTTAGTACATACCAAAAGTGGTGTATAGAAGGACAACCTGTAAACTGGATGTCCAAATCTCACGTGGAGAGCGAAGGCTAGCCATCTGGTCCGATCACACAGAAGAGCTACTGTAGCTCAAACTTCTGAAAACTTAGAATGGTGTCAGAACTCAGTGTATCACACCTTGCAACTTCCAGGACATAAAGGATATTTTTTATGTCTTGGTGCCAGATACTACAGGACAGGTTCAAAGGTCTTGTGGAGTCCATGTCCATTTCAAATAACAGCACAAAGGGCACATACACATATTAAGCATACTAAGAAAAGATGATCTTTGTGTTATTATGCAAGTTTATGTAATCCCAATTGGCTCCAGATGGAGTGTCCAGAATTGCTTTGATTGCAAGATGGTGCTGTCATGACCAAAAAAGGGCATAAGTGTACTGTCCAGAAAATCACATGATACTGCTCGTTTCAACCCTAGGTTTGCCTCATTTTTTAGGAGCAGGCTTCTTGTAGAGACGACAAAAATGAAGTTGCGAAGCAGAGACCAGGGGAAAGTGATGAAGTGATATTAGATGAGGACGCTGCATCTGCATCATTCTACACAGTGAGACAACAGTCTTTTTCTCTTTTGGATATTAGTCATTTGCTCTTTCTGTGTCTCAGTATTTGACATTACCCTGGCATCCTGTTTTAATAAAGATTTGAAATGATGTCTCAAATAAATTTATGTGTCACTTTATACTCCCTTTCAACAGGCACTACAATACAGATCAAGCTCAATTTATGATACACTGCAATTAGACACGATGCACGAAGAAAACACAAAGAAGAAAAAATCAGATAAAAAGGTTTGTTTGATAAGTGGTGTAATATTACATGAAATGTATAGCCTATAATGTAGACCTACATTTAAAAATATGTTTGTAAAATTTTAAAGTATCGAATATATAAGCACAAAGTGCATAATAACTCTAGCATGTTTTGCTGAACATATAATCATGCAGCGAAAACACCTCATTACATACACTTTGCATTTTTATTATAAAACAAATTTTAAATATGTAATACATATTAAAGCAGCAGTAACAATAAAGCATTCAATAAAAGAAAACTGATTTGGTTATCCAACTGTAAACCATGTTGAGAAATACGTGACCCTGCACCACAAAACCAGTCATAATTGTCAATTTTTCGAAATTGAGATTTATATATCATATGACAACTGAATACATAAGCTTTCCATTAATGTATGGTTAGTTAGGATAGGACAATATTTGAATATCTGAAATCTGAGTGTTTCAAAAAAATCTAAATATTGAGAAAATCGCCTTTAAAGGTGTCCAAATTAAGTTCTTAGCAATGCATATTACTAATCAAAACAATCAAAACAATCAAAAATTAAGTTTTGATATATTTATGGTATGAAATTTACAAAATATCCCCATGGAACATGATCTTCATTTAATTTCCTAATGATTTTTGGCATAAAAGAAAAATCAATAATTTTGACCCATACAATGTATTTTTGGCTATTGCTACAAATGTACCCATGCTACTTAAGACTGGTTTTGTAGTCCAGGGTCACATATGAGCAGTCTTAAATGTGTGTTTGTAACAAAAGCATAACCGTATAGCTGATCCACTATGATCATCTTGTTGCAGAGAAAAATTAGCATGTGTAAAGTTTAAATATAAAATGTTCAAATATGAAGCCTTAATTGGTTATTAATATATTACTTATAATTCATAGGTCATGATTGCTTTATTTCTGATTGTTAATGAAGTCATGTTTTTAAAATACCAACCATTTCTACTGATGTGCTCTCTTTCAGCACTGCAAAGAACAAGAAGATGAAGTATTTGATTCTGTCTATGAAAACCTGTGAATGAATGAACTTGCTGGAATGTGATTATTGTCAAATAAAGCTTTTTGTATAATTTAATAGTTTATGGGCCAGTATAACATAAAATAAATGAAATATTAAAACAACTAAATATGTGTCGTTTTCCTCTCGAACTCATCAAACCTCTCGCCTTGATGCAGCCGGCGAAAGCCCCGCCCTTATTCTGTGTAAACCAATCAAAAGACACCTTCATATGCGTTCAACCAATGGACCACTCGAATCCGAACTTCCTGTCTGTTTGCTCCTCCTCCTGAAGTGTCAACAATGGCAGCCGAGGGAGATTTTCTGACGCGCTACCGGGCGGTGTCAAATAAACTGAAAAAGTAAGAGCTAAAATGACATCTTTATATTACTAATGCAAGGATCATTTCAATGTTAACCTTGGTAGACAATTAATGTTGTCTACAATGCTGAGCATAACCAAAAAATGTCGTGACAGCACTACATAACCCTCACTAGCATGTTGCTAATTACATCTCACAAGCTACTAAATGAAGTTCACGTCAATACGATGTATTATTGTAAAAGTACAGAAGATTTATGTATGGACAGCTGAGGGTGACATCGTGTAGATGTTTAATTTCATGCCAGCGGCTTTGCATAACGAACTATTCCAGAGTATGTTCAGTGGGGATGTTCAACCTGTCACATTAATCTCATATAGTGGCCTTTTAATTTTTTTCTTCCCCCTTAATCACAGACGCTTTCTGCGAAAACCTAATGTCGCTGAAGCAAGTGAACAGTTTGGTGAGTAACGTTAACGTTACTGTGACAGAAAAGCTATGCTAGGCGGTAATGCTAGTCTGTTTATCATTATGTGACATATTTCCTCAGGTCAGCTGGCCAAAGAGCTCAAACAGCAGGACTGTCCTCAGTATGCTGCCTTCTGTAATCTCGCAATGGCCCGGTAACACAGCATTTCACACAGCTATCATTTCTTCATCCTTTTGTCTGATCTAAAACAACAATGTTTTTTTCTCTTCGTAGCTGTGAACAGACCCTCTTCAATGCTCCAGGAGAAGCCCTGGCATTGACAGATGCAGCTCGACTCTTTTTGGCCTCGGAACAGGAAACCAGAGCGCTGAGGGCTCCTGGCTTTGATGAGAATATGCAGGCAGCCATGAACTGCTATAGTTTTGCTATTAAGGTATTTACCGGAAACACATTTATTATGAGTTACTTAAGCTCAGGCAGATAAGCTGTGGTTGTCTTTTATTTTGCAGGATGCTGGCCTCACTTCATGATTTAAATAGAATGAAAAGACTATTTTCAATATAAAACTAGATGACTCTCCTGCTCAGTGTAGTGTTACAGTTTTATTTTATTTATTTATTTTTTTTTATATTTTTTATTTTAACATAATTGCGATATTTTTGTCATATTTTATCATTTTTTTTAAATACAGGAAAAAAAATACCAGTCAAAAGTTTTTGAATGTTTTTTGAGAAGTCTCTTCTGCTCACCAAGCCTGTATTTATTTGATCCGACGTACGGCAAAAACAGTACAATTCTGAAATATTTTTACTATTTAAAATAACTGTTTTCTATTTGAATATATTTAAAAATGTAATTTATTCCTGTGATTTCAAAGCTGAATTTTTAACATCATTACTCCAGTCACATGATCCTTCAGAAGTCATTCTAATATTCTGACTTGCTGCTCAAAAAACATTTACTATTATTATTATGCTGAAAACAGCGGAGTAGAATTTTTCAAGTTTCTTTGATGAATAAAAGGTTCAGAAAAACAGTACTTATCTGAATTTTTTGTATAATTATAAATGTCTTTATCATCACTTTTGAGCAATTTAAAGCATCATTCCTAACAGAAGTATTAATTTCTATAATTTCTTTCCCAAAAAAAAATTATTCTGACTCCAAGCTTTTGAATGGTATAGTGTATAATCTTGAAAAAGCTTTTTATTGCAGATAAATGCTGATCTTTGGATCTTTCTATTCATCAAAGAATTCTGAAAAAATGTACTTTACTGTTTTAAATATTGATGATGATGCTGATGATGATAATAATAATACATGTTTCTTGAACAGCAAATCAGCATATTAGAATGATTTCTGAAGGATCATGTGACACTGAAGACTGGGGTAATGATGATGAAAATTCATGTTTGATCACAGAAATAAATTACATTTTAAAATTCAGATTCAAATAGAAAGCTGTTATTTTAAAAAGTAAAAATATTTCACAATATTACTGCTTTTGCTGTATTTTGAATCGAATAAATGCAGGCTTGGTGAGCAGAAGAGACTTCTTGAAAGAGACATGTTACTATTCAAAAACACTTTGACTGGTAGTGTATATAGTTTTCATAAATCTGTTGATGACTATGATCAGCTACAACTACAAGCAGAGCAAAATATTATCTAAATAGTTATAGTTCACCCCAAAATGAAACTGTTTCAGCTAATTGTCGCTTACATCTAGCTGCAGTTCCAGGTTTCATGTTGAAATGCTCCTAAAATTGATTTCATTTAAGTCATTTGAAGAATACCTCTCTTTACTGGATTAATGAAGTAAAAAGCCTAAAATCTTGCAATCACATGCAGTTTTTGTGTGTGTTTTATACTGCATATATGTACTTATATATTGTTTAGGTCTATATTGAGATGAATCAGCCTGTTATGGCGGCCAGTCTCTCACTGGAGCTTGGCAATGCTCTGAAGGTGAGACATTAATCATTGTAATACATGGAGCGGCTTTCTGTTTATAAATGAATTAAAATTGCATATTCATCTTGTTCCACGGTGCTTAATCTTGTTGTGGTCCTGTTTATATATTTGTGTGTAGGAGATGAACAGACCCGGGGAGGCGATAGTTCATTTCCAGAGAGCTGCAGAACTGCAGATTCAGACTCCAATTGAGGCCCTGCTGTCACTGTGGGAAATGGCTTCCTGCAAAATACTGACCCGTGAGTGTTTTCCTGTCTGAATGCAGTGATTCATGTTGGTATAGATGAACTTCTGTGGTTGTCAGAGCAGTGATGTGATGTTTGATTGGTAGGTGATTATGATGGCGCTCTTGCCGTTCTCTCTGAGATGCAGCACATGTGTCAGGAACGAGGACTACAGCTACCCGGGACAAACACCCCTGTCGGTATGAATATAATGAACTTTCACAACATAATACAATCGATCTTAGTTTTGAAATCTACGCGTGTGAGGTTTGGTGGCCTAAAATCAGGGATTTTCACCAGATTTTGCTGTTTGTTTGGATTTACTGATCATACCCTGCAATCACACATTTATAAGCAGCAGTCATGTTATGTCTTGTGACTGATTTCCATGCTTGTCAAGGATGTGTTTTTCAGTTGCAGAGTCAGCAGTCTTTTAGTTTATGTAGACATCAGCTAATAATAATGATACCAAGGAAATTACGCATATGCTGTAAGATTCTTTAGATTCATGCTTCAATTCTCTTTGTTTTAATTCCAGGTGCATTTATGGATATCATAGCAAAGTGTGAAATCTCCAGGGTATTACTTCTTATGCTGCTTGAGGTAAATTATACATTTCAAATCTGTGAGGTTTACAAATACAGTTTGTGCATAATTATTAGGCAAGTTGATATTCCGATCATATTTTTTTTACAAGCACATTTTACCAATTCCAAACTACATCAGTCTTAATAACTACTGATAATTTTGCATTTAATCATTTATAAGTGATTATATAATTGCCCATGAGGACTGGAAGTGAAAAAAATATTCAGGTGTGCATAATTAAGCAGGTTTCCTTTTACAGATAAAATGAGTTAAAAAAACATATTTAACTCAGACTCAAAATCAAAAATTATTAAATGCCCATGAGAAGGATGCAATACTAGAATTTAAAAGTTAAAGGAGAAGTCCACTTCCAGAATAACAATTTACAAATAATGCACTCATCCCCTTGTCATCCAAGATGTTCATGTCTTTCTGTCTTCAGTTGTAAAGAAATTATGGTTTTTGAGGAAAGCATTTCATGATTTTTCTCCATATAATGGACTTCATTAGTACCCTGATTTTGAACTTCCAAAATGTAGTTTAAATGCAGCTTCATAGGGCTCTAAATGATCCCAGCCGAGGAAGAAGGGTCTTATCTAGTGAAACCATATTTTCTTCACGACAGAAAGACATGAACATCTTGGATGATAAGGGGGTGAGTAAATTATTTGTAAATTGTTGTTCTGGAAGTGGACTTCTCCTTTAAGGCATGACCATTGGACAGCAAAATGCTCACTGGGTCAGCACAGTCAGGGAAAAAAACACAGATGGAGAAGAAAAGACACGTTAACTGCAAGAGAATTAAAGTGAGAAATTAGGCATGAAACCATTAGGAACCAAATGCCACCATTTTCCAAAACTGGAGTCTCTGGAAGTGCAACGTGCCAGGTTCTCAGAGACTTTGCTGGGTAAAAAATCCTAAAAAAGGACCCTTGCTTAATAAGAATAACTTGCTGAAGTGTTGTGAAATACATCAGGACAGGTAAGTTGAGAGTGACTCTTGAAGGACCAGCATCACATCCTATCTTCTAGAATCTGGCAGTGAGTTTTGGGATTTTACTTTTAGTTCATCTCTGCAAGACAAACTTTTCACTCCCAAAACTTACTGCCACATTCTGGAAGATAAATTGTTCTAAATAAATCTAACCATGCTGGCCTAATGAGCATTTCGCTGTCCAATGGTCATGCCTTAACTTTGCAAATTATAGTTTTGCATTAGTATTGTATCCTTCTCATGGGCATTTAATAATTTTCGACTTTCAGTCTGAGTTTCTTTTTTTTGGCTCATTTTATATGTAACAGAAAACCTGCTTAATAATTATACACACCTGAATATAAGAGTGAGTTTTTCACTGTCATGGACAATTATATATCACTTATAAATGATTAAATGCAAAATGAATAGTACTTTCTAAGATTGATGTGGTTTGGAATTGGTAAAATGTGTTTACTATCCCCAAAAATGACACTATATGTTTGTGTCTGTGTTTTAGCCTCCCCCTCAAAAGCTATTACCCGAGCATGCTCAAACACTAGAGCGATACGCCTGGGAATCCTTCGACTCACATAGTCAGGGTAAGACTTTCTAGCTAATGGAGAACCAGGCACAGTGTTTTCTTTGGTTGCTGATCTTTATAATCTGTTGTTACCCTCTGTGCTTTAGTAAACTTCCTTCCAGAAAATGTGTTCCTCCTTCTACAGTCGGTTGTGGTGAGTACTAACCTAATCTATTTGTAAAATTAGGTTGTTAAAATATACAGTCTATACAGAGTCCACATTTAAAATCTGCATTCAGAATCCAATTTAAACCTGGAAATAAACTGGAAACGTGTTTTCCAACTCTAAATATTTAAAACAAAGAAGCATTATGACATAAACCTAAGAAATATTTTTTTACTAAGAAAATATATTACAGATGAAAAGTTTTGTGTCAGAAAGATTTATTTATTTATTTATTATTATTTAAAGAAATTAAAAATTACACAAATACATTAAGCAAGGATGCATTAAACTGATCCAAAGTCAAAGTAAAGACATTTATAACATTACAAAAGATTTCTAAATACATTTCTAATAAATTTCTGATAAATGCTGTTCTTTTGAATTTTCTATTCATCATGGTTTCCACAAAAATACTAAGCGGCACAGAGATTTTTAATGTTTCTTTAGTAGCAAATCAGCATATTGGAATGATTTCTGAATGATCATGTGACACTGAAAACTGGAGTGTCACAGGAATAAATAAAATTATAAAATATATTCAAATAGAAAACAGTTGTTTTAAATTGTAGTAATATTTTATAATTATAATTTTTACTGTATTTTTGATCAAATAAATGCAGCCTTGGCAAGCATAAGAGACATTAAAATAAAAGAATGAATGTAATTTAATATATTTGTAATTTTTATATTTATAAAATACAGTTGACGTCAAACGTTTACATACTCCTTGCATGTTAATTATTGTACCAAAATAGGAGGGATCATACAAAATGCATGTTATTTTTCTTTTAGTACTGACCTGAATAAGATATTTCACATAAAAGACGTTTACCACAAGAGAATATAATAGCTGAATTTATAAAAATGACCCTGTTCAAAAGTTTTCATACACTTAATTCTTAATACTGTGTTGTTACCTGAATTATCCACAGCGTTTTTTTTTTGGTTTGGTTTTGTTTTGTAGTTGTTCATGAGTCCCTTGTTTGTTCTGGACAGTTAAACCGCCTGCTTTTCTGCAGAAAAATCCTCCAGGTCCCACAAATTCTTTGGTTTTTCAGCATTTTTGTGTATTTAAACCCTTTCCAATAATGACTGTATGATTTTGAGATCTATCTTTTTCACACACACAAGGACGAAGGACAGAAGGTTGGGCTATATGTAAATGTCTTTGATGTAAAATATCTTACTCAGGTCAGTACTAATTAAAAAATAATATGCATTTTCTATGATCCCACTTATTTTGGTAAAATAATTAACACTTTGTAGATTCTTCAAGGGGTATGTAAACTTTTGACCTCAACTGTACTTTGCAGTGAAAATCATATGAAATAATTATTAAAAAAAAGCAAAATAGATGCATTTCCAATAGTGGTCTCTGACTTTTAGACTGTACTATTGTCTAAAATGCGATAAACCGATTACTAGTAGGACTCTTATTTTGTATTAAATGCTCTGACCGGCCTGTTACAGATGGCCTGTCAGGAAAAGGACACAGAATCTCTTAAGGCTCTCCAGACAGAACTATGGTGAGCTTTCTGCATTTCCTGACCCTACGCATTTATCTACATTAGACTGAAGCCTTTGCAATTAGATAACCATCACCTTTCTCTTCTCTCACAACAGGCCTCTGCTTTCGGCAGAACAGAATCATCTCCTCCACTTAGTTGTTCAGGAACGAATTACACCCTCCGGTCAGGGCATATGATTCAGTGCAATACACCCCCACAAAACAGATCTTATTGGAACATTCCTATGCTAGTGCCTGGTGCATTTTGCATGAGGACTGTAGAAGGTCACTGAACCTTACAGAGCTGTACATGCAAAAGGTTTCATTGCTTTTGTGATATAAATGTACATTTTATTCACCATTTTCATATAATGGCAAGATATTGTGTGATAAAGTTAAATGATTGTGTTAAAGCTTATTTAAAGTTGTTAAATATTGATGTTGTAAATAATAAAAGAGCAAAACCGATTCTTATGGCAAGGTTTTTATTTGTGTGATTAGTAAAATTAATGTCCTCCCTGGTTTACACTGTTTGGCTTTGCATTGAAAAAATAAAGTCCTTTCCATTTACTATCATACTGCAACATAAAAATACATCTAGAGCTGGTTAAAACTTTAACCGAACAAAGTAAGCAGAAACTGGATAGCTCAGACATCCATAAGGAGCTTCTTCCTTGAGAGGATGCTGAATAATTGCTCCCATAGAATTATGACTAGATATTGACATTTAAAAAACAAAAGCATTCTAAAAATTATTTTGAACATTCTGTGCTCTACAATTAGAATCTTACAAGGTGATCATCTGACCACATGAGCAATCATTTATCATCATCATGCTAATCAAAAATGGCTGGCATAGCAACAGGGCCCAGGATGTCATTATCAAGGAAGCTGTTCGCCACACAGAAATTGTTAAGTAAATATGGTGGCAGAGGGTCTGTACAATGAAATTACAAAAAGATTGTGTATTCAGAAGTCTACATGATCAAGTGGATGATCACAAATTGAACAGCACCATAATGCATCGCAGTAACAAAGATTTGACCCTTATCTTGACCTAGAGACTATCCTGTGCTATTACCATCTACAACACAAAAAAAAAAAAATCCATTGAAATAAAATAAACCCATGTTTAAGACATAATTCTTAAAGTGCAAGTGATGTTTTAAACTACACTTTGATAACTTATATTTTTCTGTATGTACTTTATATGTACAACTTATCTTTTTCTTTATACATATTATAAATACATTTTTTACATTTCATTCTTGTATATACTGCATCTTCAGCATCTTAACCCCTGCAATAAAGCATGTAGACCCTCTTACTGCCCTCAGTGCTTTGAAAAACAAGGAAAGATGACCTATCAAACCAATCTATTGTGTTACTCCAAACAAAAATGTTAACTCCTCTAGTCAATTTTTCTTAAATGCTGAATCAACATACTCTGAGTTTAAACTTTTCTCAAAAGTTTCAATGCACTGCTAATGCTGCGATTTGTTGCACAAGTTCTACAATTCCAGCCAACACCTGTAATATTTGAGACAACTCACTATTTTCAAGTTCTGCATTTTGAAGTAAAATAATTAAGGCTGTACATTAGCACTGAGAGCGAGGGCTAAAGTTTAATCCGCTCGTTTGCGCAGGATGATGTACATAATTCCAGTGAAGAGGGTCAGCAGCCACCCAAACCAGGCCATGATGTAGGACCAGCCGTACCAGCCATTCTTCTCATTCCAGTGAAAGTTATCAGTGTAGATTGATAGAGCCACCATGATGCAGAAACCTACAAGTCCAAGAGAAATGTATAAATGTATGACAAAAATGAATGTCTGTATGTACGTTTTCAATAATGCCCTCATTTAACCTTGGATTTACAGAAACAGGAGC
The DNA here is from genome assembly GCF_022985175.1 of Labeo rohita. Classification (NCBI taxonomy): domain Eukaryota; kingdom Metazoa; phylum Chordata; class Actinopteri; order Cypriniformes; family Cyprinidae; genus Labeo; species Labeo rohita. The sequence goes on from NC_066869.1 coordinate 20,391,867, forward strand.
TTACAGGAGATGAGCTGCACAACTCCAGAGATGGTGAACCGCTTTCCTTTGCCCAGAGTAAAGAGTTGGAATATAAACACGCACAGAGAGAACACAGCAAACAGGCAGGACAGCACTGCAAACGCCTGGACCGCTTGCAGGTAGTCTAGAAGGACGAATTAAAAGGGAATCGTGAATGTCCCAGTCTGTACACTCTTAAAAATAAAGGTTCTTTAATGGGATGAAGAACCTTTACCATCCATGTAACATTTTCATTACACAAAGGGGTTTTTTTATAGTAGAAAAAGGTTCTTTGGAGAACCCAAAATGGTTTTATGGCATCACTGTAAAAACCCACTTTTGGAATCAATTTTGAACAACGTACAAGCAAAAATATACATGCAAAAATGCATACTGTTCCAAGTATTTGTATTACCTTTCCGGTAAGAGGTTGGTATGTCCATGTACACCCAGACATTATCATTGTTCTCCATCACCCATCTGCCCCACAAGTCTGTATAAAGGTTCTCTGTGAACCACCACGCCTGGGAAAATCAAAAACCTATCATTAACTACAAACAAAACAAAATGATTGTACAAACACCTTCAGATCACAACACACATACTTTTCACATTTGTTGAAAGGTCACGTATCTTCATGTATGATCAAGACATATGGATTTTATTACATACAGCTGATGTCAAAAGTTTACACACACCTTGCAGAATCTGCAAAATTATTTTACCAAAATAAGAGGGATCATACAAAATGCATGTTATTTTTTTTATTTAGTACTGATCTGGACAAAATATTTCACATAAAAGATGAATAGTTGAATTTATAAAAATGACCCTGTTCAAAAGTTTACAAAAACTTAATTTTTAATATGGTTTTGTTACCCGAATGGGTTGTTCATGAGTCCCTTGTTGGTCCTGAACAGTTAAACTGCCCACTGTTCTTCAGAAAAGTCCTTCAGGTCCCACAAATTATGTTTTTTTTTTAGCATGTTTGTGGACAACTGAGGGACTCATATGCAACTATTACAGAAGGTTCAAATGCTCACTGATGCTCCAGAAGGAAACATGATGCATTAAGAGCTGGGGGTGAAAACTTTTTAAATTTGAAGATCAGGATAAATTTGACTTATTCTGTCTTCCGGGAAACATGTAAGTATCTTCTGTAGCTTCTGAAGGGCAGTATTAAATGAATTAGATTTAGGCAAAATAAGAAAAATGTACATCTTCATTATGTTCCAAAGTTTAGACCCCTGGCTCTTAACGCATCGTTTTTCCTTCTGGAGCATTAGTGAGCATTTGAACCTTCTGTAATAGTTGCATATGAGTCCCTCAGTTGTCCTCAGTGTGAAAAGATGGATCTCAAAATCATAGTCATTGTAGGTAAACGCCTTTTATTTGAAATATCTTATTCAGGTCAGTACTAAATAAAAAAATAACATGCATTTTGTATGATCCTTCTTATTTTGGTAAAATATTTAACATTTTGCAGATTCTGCAAGGTGTATGTAAACTTTTGACTTCAACTGTATATACATAAATGAGGAACTTACATCATCTATAGTTGCCCAAAAAAGGAAGAAAATCGTAGTCAGATGAAGCAAACAGATTCCTGCCAAGGCCTTGAACATATTCAGAGGATAAGGGGGAAACAGGGTGGAACAATATCCTGCTGTAAAAGAAATATTATAAGACATAACATCATGTGTTTAAGAAATACTCCACATCAAAAGGTCCTGTGCAATTCAGCAGTGACTTACTGAGAATAGCCATGCTTTTGAAATACAAAAGTTGCCTTGCATTCATAGATATCCCAGGAAAAGTCATATTCAAAATGAATCTATGCTTTTTATTCACACAGTGCTTTTAAATGTGTGTTTGATCTTAAATCAAGCACAGTATATTTTCCCAATATGCTGATAACAAAGCAGTCATGGCCTATGACATCACCACATTAAAGCTGCAGAAATGCTGTGCAATAAACAGCAAATAATTTATCGCTTCTATAGGGTCACTTCACTTTTGAGATACTAGCTTTGTTTCTACCAAGATTACATGCACAAATCTCCCACGACTGCTAAACTACAATGTCATGTGGGAGGAGGAGATTACTCTGATGCTTTCTTTAAGACAAGATACAGTAGGTGAACTGCAATGTCATTTAAAATGCTGATTCATGCTATTCATACCAACAACAATAACGTTTTAAGAGAAATTACTGTGTTAAATCCCATTCAATATTATATATATCAACAGTTCAGAGCAGATCTTCTGAAATGCATTCCTATTTTATATTCATTTTATGCCTGTTCAAAATACCGCTTGATGGGATAAACAATCTTATTTATTGTTAAATTCTAATAAATCTACATTAGACAAATATACAATGGAAGCTAAAGCACAAGCTCCCGCGAATTACAGATGTCCGACACAGAATGAATTCGTGTCACGTCATGCGTTCGGGTGCATTTTCATCCAAACAGTTTTCACTCAATTCTAAACGTTCGATTGCAGTTTAAAATATATTTCCCGTTCTTTTATATCGATTCTAATTCCAAGACGCTTAATTGTATTAATAAATAATAACTTTACAACCTCACTGGCATGAGAATTCTACAGCGATGGCACAGATAATAAAAGGTTACCTTGGGTATTTTAAGCTCTCAATTTATTTTCTTGATTTTCGTAGCCTATCTGATGCCCCAGCATCCGCGGATATTCGCACTTCCCCGCACCTCGTCCGTCGTCTCGCCCCCCTCCCGCACTCTTTGCTGCATAGAGGACCCCACCCATCCCAAGGACTTACTTTCAAGTCCTTACGTATCCCACATCCAGCGAAATCCTAGAACTGTATTGTCGCTCACTGGAAATTCATGCACGGGATGTAGTAAGAGACACACAAACGTTGATTTCTCTCAATGTCAAAACAGCCACCAAAAACATTTTATTTTTAAATGCCGGGTTGTTTAGATGCCTAAACGCACTGTAAATTACTTTAGCCGAGTGCTCAATTATGTGCAAGAGTTTGCGATGTCGTCATCCTTTTACCTAAAGCTGTGATGTGCTATACAGCGATCTATCCGCATGCCGCAGCATCTTAACTCAGCTCTTCTAGAGATACACGGTGACCGCAGACTCCACACTCGCCCGGTGTCGCACTCATAACTGCAGGCATAAAAGTGGTTGCAAGGGCCAAACGCAGCACATGGCTACCCAACAATAGGGTGATCTCAGAGCCAGTCAAAACCCATCTCTCCAATCACGATAAAGTAGCGCAGAGGCAGAAAATGATGCGCAGGTACTTTGCAGAGGTTGATGATGAGTCATCTAAAGCAGGTTTGGAGCGACACCTACTGTGGATTTAATGGAACAGTAGGACTCTAGGTGAGATCATTGACCGGTTGCATAAACTGCTTAAAGTTATTCATCTATTTGTTTCTTTAAGACCGGTTATAACAATGACTTCTGTGCGCAGTGGTTGTGTTTTTATTTATTTATTTTTTTTTTTTAGCCTACAGTTTAAACTGCTGAAAAGCCACTGGTTTTACCGACGTTTAAAGCTTAAGCATTTTCTAAATGAAATAAGACTCAACAAATTCTCTTAGCATGATTTTGTACAACTTCAAATCCTTTATATGTAATATGCGTGTGGTTCGGTGTTTAAAAACGACACCTAATGTCATTGGGCAATTAACCTCAGCTGTGGTTTATTTCATATAATGAGGAAGTCCCGATGCTTGGTTTCGCTTGCTTCAATTAGTAAAACCCTTCGTTGTGACTTGAGATTTGTTATATTGTATTTTTATACCTAGCTCGATGGGCATTGGCTCGCACGAACATAAACCAAGACGAGCTAAACACCAAAAATAATGAAAAGTTGTTAAATCACTAACGAGCGGCAAAGAAGCCTATCCAGTATGAACAAGTACGGCCTTCTCCCAGTTTGTATTTTATTGTTGGCTTTTCAGATTGTTTTCGGTAACGCCATTTGGAAATACCCTCTGTCAAAGTCTAAAGTTCACAACGAGATTTCCAGTGGCGATTTCTTCAAGTCTGTTTGGCGAAACGCAAAACATCGAAGAAGTGTGAAATATGCAGGAGGTGGACAACTGAAGACTGCGGATTTGGCACAGAGAGCACAAAATAAACCGCAGTCTGAATGCGGCGACAGAGTATTAACAGTTACTATAAAACACGCCGACGTCATCAATATCCGAATTTATGGACGTAAGTGTAAACGACAACCTAATTCGAATCAACCAAGTCAAGTGCTTATTTAAACTGTGGTTCTTCGTTTCTGATAGCACATGGAGACCTGCTTCACTTGGGCCAGTTAGCAGCTTTTTGTGGTGTTTCCATCAAAACTACAAACACAGATGTTCGCCTGCTGTTCAACTATGGTTCCTGTTATGTGAAACAAGAGGCAAGCTTCCATTTTGTTTTTCATTTCAGTCTTTGTGTGTGTTGCTGTTTTAGTAAGACATGTTAGCTTTGTCCCTTATGGTTCTTTTGTTTTTGCTAGTTATTTTGACTTTCAAGACTCTTTAAGCTTTTATATTGCTCTTGCGGCCTGCCCAGTGCTGATGTATCCCGAGCAAGCCTAATATCAACAGTGGCGGATGTTGCATTGCTATTGATTTTCATGGTTTTCTGAACCTACATTGGTATCCAAACACGGCAAATCCAACGTGTTGGTGTTTAGCTGTTATTTCAGAAATGGTGGTCAAAAGATTCTTGATGGTCACGGTAACCCCGTCAAAGTCAAGCTCCTGACACAAGCGGTTCTTGCATCTACACTGTAAAAAAAAAAATAAAAAAACACAATTTGTTGAGTCAGCTTAAAATAATTTGTTACTCTGCTGCCTTAAAATATTAAGTTCAGTCAACTAACATAAGTTTAGTCAACTTGAAATGTTAAGTTGTACTAAGTAACAACTTAGATATTTGTGTTAGCTAAACTTAACAGATGGGTAAGTAACCCAGCTGCCTTAAAATTTTAAGTTGATTTAACTCAAATATCTAAGTTGTCACTTAGTATAATTTAACATTTCAAGTTGAATAAACTTTTTTTTGAGTTGACTGAACTTAAAATTTTAAGGCAGCCAGGTTACAAATTATTTTAAGTTGACTCAACAAATTGTTTTTTACAGCATAGACCAGAAATATTTTGGTGCTACTTATGAACCACTTTTCTGGGTTCAGAACTGGTGCTTTGGGTGTCGAAAGACAAAGAACCGATTTGAAGCTAGGCTCTGGCTACAAACCAGCACTCAAACTGCCTTTGTGGAAAAGGGGCATCAGTGGTGTTTGGCTAGTCCTGTAATTGCAACATGTGGACCCCAAAGATGACTCCTAAAACAATGTGCTTATTATTATTATTATTATTATTATTATTATTATTATTATTATTATTATTATTATTATTATTATTATTTTGTTGTTGTTCTATTAAAATTCTAGCCAACCGAATATGTATTGTCTCTGAGCTGGTATGGGACAGATCTTGACCTGTCCTGTCCTGTAAGCGTGACCCCTCCCTCCTTCGTCTGTAAGAACAATGCCATGGAATTGACTGTTGTTGGTGATGGGACAGCAGATGAACTATCAGTTGCATGTAAGTATTGAGTGATGGTCGGGGAAGAAAGTGTTTTTGTGGGACCTTGCTGATATTTGTTAATGTCACTTGTTTTCACAGTAAATGGGGAATGGGCACCTCTGCTTTATGTGGCCACTCAATGCTGGCACCGAGAGGTGTCCAGCCAAGGAGATCTCACCTTCTTAGTTCCATATACCAGCTGCGGTGTCAACTTCAGGGTAAGTATTATTTTTTTTTTTTTTTTTTTTTTTTTTTTTAATTTGTAAATTTGAAGTTATTTCTGACATGTATTTTAAATGTGACTCAGGATGGTCGTTTCATTCTGGATTTGAGATCAAAAGACAAGATGATTCCACTGTCTTGTCCATATGACTCAATATCAGGGCTTTCTTTGACAAACCAACCACTGCCACAAAGAGAACCCAGTGTATACCACAAATCACCAACTGGATTTCCTACAAAAGCAATAGCCGGTCAGATTGTGAAGGAGGAGCATGGATTTCTTGTTGAGCAACTGGCAAGAAATGCAGCTAGAACACCCGCTGTACATCCCAGAAGTCATTTGCTGCCTAAATTACCATCTTTGCCTGGTTCTTTTAATCTAGCTGTAAACTTCCCATTTTCACTTCCCATACCATCCCGGCCAGCTCACAGAGACCAGACAAGTAAACCTGTGGATTTGACTCCTGCACCGACCCCTGCACCGACCCCTGATCCTACTGTCTCTAGCTCTGAGTTTACCGACAGTGTTCAAAGTCAACTGCCCCATTATGTCTCCGAGCAGATCCACCAGGAACTTGCTGCTCCAGTCACTAAGGCTCCTAAATCTGAACATCACTACATGCAGTATCCTTACACGTTCCAAAAACCTGTTTCAGCTTTCTCTCAAACTGAGCCTTCTCTTGCTCAGGAATACCAACCTCCAAGAATGCCTGTTCCTAGCGCTGCACTGTATCAGCCTTATGGGATGACTCAGAATTTTCCTAAACCTAATCCACTTCATGTAAATCCTGCTTTTGCCAGTTTAGCGCCATATATTCCACCTGGTTATTATTTGTGCCCTTATTACAATCAGCATCCACCGGTTCTTCCACAGATGTTTCAGCCTCCCGTTCCAACTCAGCCTTTACTGTATCAAAAACCCAGTTATCAAAAGCCTGAGATTACTCCCCTTGCCCCTACTGACCCTGCTGTGCCTCCCATGAAAGAGTACTCAGAACAGCAACTGGCTAGTGCTGTAGCTTCCAGCCCTCATGATTCTGGTAGTCAACGTTTCCAGCCTACTCAGTACCAGCCGTACCTTTACCAAAGTAGTCATGGTCGTCCAAGTTCCACCACACCCTTATCTCCAACTTCTCAGCTTATTCCCATATACCTGCAATCTCAAACAAGGCAATATCCTCCTTATCCTGCTTTTCAAGATGCAAGACCAGCCCAGCCACAATATTACCAAATGCTTAATCAACCTAGTGGATCAGTCCAACAGCCTTGGACAACCAGTCGCCTTCCTGTAAAAAGTTTGCCTCAAGAGTCAAGACCGTTGACGCTAGCTTCAAGCCAGACACCTGAGCATCTCCAGTATCAGACTGGTGGAGACCAAGCTCTAGATCTGTATCAGAGGTCTGGCACAGGAATCTCAAGTCCTTCACAATACCAGCTCAGTGAGTTTCCCAAATTCCCATATCCAGCACTGAGACCAGAGGTACTTTCAGGTTATGTTTCCACAGAAAATAGTGGTTCTAAGGGATTTTTCCAGCCACGGTCCAAAGCTCCAGTTCCCATTCCAGAGGCCCCAGCTTTTACAGGCACCCGTCCTATTATATCCTCGCCACCCCCCGAGCACCAACCTTTGCAGGGAAAATCTGAGGCACAAGTTGCACAGCTTCCTTATAGTCAGGGTCCTTTAGTCGGATACATACAAAATCCCCATGTCAACCGTCAAAGGCCAAGTGAACCACGCAGTCAGAAGCCTCAGAATGACACTCTGCCACACTACCAATTTTTCAGACAAGCAAATCTACCGAAGGATGTTTATGTGCCACCACACTTCAGGTCTACCTCCCAGGAAGAAGTGCAATCAGCAAAAAAGGCATCACATTCTGGGTCATAATTCTACAGACATCCAACTGCTGATGCTCACAATTAAAATGTTCATGTTTGGGGTTGGTGTTGGTGTTCAATGTTGATGTTTGTTATGAAAAGATGGTCTTAATAAATGGTCTTTTGAGAGGTTTTGTTTAAAAAAAAAAAAAAAAAGTTTGATAAAATGAATTCATATAGTGGTGTAAAAGTGGCTTGATAAACCATGTATTCTATTGATAATATAATAAATATTTTGTAAGCTGTGCTTGTTGACCATTCAATGATTTGATGCATTAAGCTCACAATACATAGATTTACTAAGATTTTCAATACCTTAAAAGTAATAAACTACACTGAATTCAACCACTGTTTTGGTATTTAAATCTCATAAAGCTACACCCCAGCACCAGATGTCAATATAACATCAGGTTCATTTTGGTTGAAAATGAAAATCTGGTTGACATCAGTATTAGACGTTGACTTAACGTTGGTTTTTGGTTACACAACCTAAAAGCAACAAAATATTAATGTCAGATGACGTTGGTATTGGACATAAAATTAACCTTGACAATAAACGTTGAATAGACATTGAATTTTGGTCACCCAATGTGGCAACTGAAATTTAACCAAATATCAATGTAATGCCGTTGTGTGTCTGCGGGGACGTTGGTTTGTCACACAAAAAGTTTCAGGTTTATAGGATAAATTAATTGCTTATTTTTTTGCAAAATCCGTAATAAACAATTGTGAGAGAAAAAAATCAGTATTTTTTTCAGTCTCCTGAAAGACCATTTACACCTACACCCTTGACTTAAGACCAATACAAAATTCAGATACGTTCATTTGTATTTTTGAATCGAATTGCTTATCAAGGTACTTATAAAAGCTTAACTGATCCCAACAAAAATGAGCGTCACGTCATTGACGCATATACAGGTGGTCTAAATTAATTTGTTAATTAGACTCGCTGTTTGCCCGATTTGAAATGGGTGCGCATGTGAGGTAAACAGCAAACTGGCGATGTCTTGCGAACTAAAAGCATTCATTTCCGTCTTCATATTATCAGCGATAGCACTTCATCTCAATTGTCGTTCTTTTAGCTCTACACCTGAGCGGGAAGCCCTTGGTAATTCCAGTAAAAGTAGTTTCAGAGTGTCAAACGAATTTGCCAACGAAACTGGATCTTCACGAAAACACCAAAGCAGTGCGTTGGAATTCGAAGCAACAAATTCGAATTCCAAGCGAATTAGACGCGCGAGCTCAAATCGTTACGTCTCCGAGGATTCTTCCAAAAGAAATAGGAATGAAACCCTTCCTCTGCATTCGGATAAAAACCTGTATGGATTTCGATCCAACGACAGTGCATCTATACACTCTAACAATGAAAACCCTCCTTTCAGAAGTTTCCAAAAAAGAGCTTTGGAAATCGAAGATGGATTTCGAGCCCCAGGTGTGTTGACTTCCTGAATGTGGAAATATTAATATTGTAGTGTGGTTCTAAAATGGTTAATACGTTTTTGTTTTAAATGGATAGCATTTGGGGGACAAGGAATCGCTGGGAAAATTTATGGTTCTCAAAGTGGATCTAGCTCGCAGTCCACACATATGTGGTTTGCATTACCCATGGTACACTGTTCAGAAGAGCTAATGACCTTAACAGCTGCTGGAAGAGAATACACACACATCTTTGTGGAAAGAGGTGAGAAAGTGACTCTGTTATTCATGCTTAGTCTAAATGTTGGGACATTTAAATTAACTTGTGTGTTTTATTTACAGTGAATGCAGCCCCACTGCCTTTATTCCAAGTGCCTGCATACTGTGGGTATTCTGTCAGGGTCACATGGAAAGATCTGGTCCTAATGGCCCCATATGATGGGTGCTACATCACACAAGAGGTGTTAAATATTTCATCCTGTACCATAGTTTATTAGCTTGTATTTCCTAAGCAAGAAAGTTACAAATTCCAATTCTAGATGACATTACATGTCACAATCTTTGTGTCTGTTTTGACAAGTTTCTTATTTAACAATCTGCTTGCTTTTTAATCAGTAATAATACATTAATGGTTAAGATTCCACATTATCAGTCTTTCCCCTTTACAGAATGGCAGTTATGTTCTTTCATTGCTTTGGTGGGGCAGTCCCATAAAAATATCCTGCCCTGTGACACCTGTGATCTCACAACCAACTCCTTCTGTCTTGTGCTCTCAATTCGGCATGGTCATTGCAATTGAAGGTGCTCAGGAAGCTGCAGAGAAATACAGGGTTAAAGGTAAGAGTGAGTTACAAGCTAATTTGAACCTCCTTTTAAAACACAAATGATGAGCACAATGTTCTCTCAGCAATGCAAATTGCCTTAAAATTCGATTTTTTTTTTTTTTTTTTGTATGTAATATATTTATGGAAATTAATCCTAAACACAATTTATTTGTCATCTACAGTGAATGCGAAAATACTGCCTCTCCTATCTGAGACATGTGCGTATCGCATACATTCTCCTCCTGAGGTTGTTCTTCTTCATACTGCTTTCAGCTCAGGATGTGTGACTGTGACGGTAAGAAATGGGCATTTAAAACGAAGATCATTTGTGTGTCTTACACTGATCACATTTGTGAATCTTATACATAGTTTACATACACTCCCAGTCAAAGTTTTTGAACAGGAAGATTTTTAATGGTTTTTTTTTAAAAGAAGTTTCTTCTGCTTACCAAACCAGCATTTTATTTGATCTATAATACCACAAAAAGTTACATTTTGAAATATTTATTTATTTATGGAATTAAAAAATGGAATTCATTTCTGTGATCAAAGCTACATTTTCAGCATCATTACTTCAGTCTTTAGTGTCACATGATTCTCCAGAAATCATTCTAATATGCTGATTTGCTGTTTGAGAGACTTTTTTTTATTATTAGTATTATCAATATTTAAAACAGTTGAGTGTATTTTTTCGAAAGATGCGAAGATCAGCGGTTATCTGAAATAAAAACCTTTTCTAACATTATACACTATACCATTATACATAAATTATATAAATTAATGCCTTTATTTAGCAAGGATGCTTTAAATTGATTAAAAGTGATGATAAAGACATTCATAATGTTACAAGATTTCTATTTCAGATAAATGCTGTCTTTCTGAACTTTCTATTTATCAAAGAAACCTGAAAAAATTCTGCTCAGCTGTTATCATCATCATCATCATCATCATCATAAATGATTTTAAGCAGCAAATCAGAATATTAGAATGATTTCTGAAGGATCATGTGACTGGAGTAATGACACTTTTAAAATTACATTTTAAAATGTATTCAAATAGAAATCTATAATTTTAAATGGTAAAAATATATATATATATATTTTCCCTGTTTTTGCTGTACTTGGGATCAAAAAAAAAATGCAGGCTTGGTGAACAGGAGAGACTTCTTTTTAAAAAAAAACAAACAAACAAAAAAAAACATTAAAATCTTATTGTTCAAAAACTTTTGACTGGTAGTGTATGATCAAACGGTACATATCCTTCCCAGTTCTATCAAAATTAATGGTTTTCACTTCAATATTAATTGGTTTTCATTTCTAAACAAATACTAAAGAAACACATGTCCCTAATGTCACACAAGATCCATTTTGAAATTCACTGCTTGCTTTGAGACAATATGAACCATGTTTCAGTTAAGCAAGTTTCACTTGTATTCCTGTAGGATGAAGAGAACATCCTCGTTGTCATCTTGGATGGAAAGCAGTTCACGCTCTCTTGTCCGTTTCCTCACCACCTGTCGCGATTTCTTCCCTACCTTCATTCTCATCCATTCCATCAGCCACTGCAGCCCAATCAGGAGCAAGTGCCTTTTATCCCACATGTTCCTGCTTTCCCAGCACTCCCTGAAACCACTCAGCAGCCTGCAATAGCTAAACCTGCTGTGATCCCTCACCTTCTTTATGAACAACCTGGAGTACTGCAGTTTCAACCTGACAAACACCTGCATACATCTCATCATGGTGCAGATCCCATCCAACAGACACCCAGTATTTATCAGCACCAGAAACCACCTGCTCACATTTATCCCATGTATCATCATCCAGCACCTTCTGCTGACACTCCTAAACCATCTGTTCAACAACATCTGTCTCTATCTGTGGAGCAAATACCACAAACACATGAAGAGACAGTACCTCAATACCCAATGATGCCGCCTCCACAATTTTCACCGTACCCTATATCCTGTCCTCCTTATCCTGAGAGATTCTGTTCTCAGTACCCCATCCCATACCATCATCCACCATATCATCAGCCAGCCATGACCACTGCTTCACAACCAACCATGCAGCCAGTGCCATGGACATCATTTTCTCAACCTACATACAAACCTATGACCCCAGCGGTTATGCAAGTGACCCTGTTTCCTCAGCTCCCTATCTTTCGTCCGACTCCCCCTGCACAACCGCCCAAGATGTCTCCATCCATTAATTGCACAAGGGATAAAATAATGGCAACTTTGCCCTCAGCAAGAGCAGATTCTTTTAAAGTCAAAGGTGAGCTATATCAGTGGTTCCCAGTCTTGTTTTTGGAGATTTTTGATTGCAGTAAACTGTAATAGTATTGCATTTTGATCAAATGCAGCTTTGAGCCTAAAGGTGCGTGTGTGTGTGTATATATATATATATATATATATATATATATATATATATATATATATATATATATATATATATATATGTATATATATATGTATGTATATATATATATGTATGTATATATATATATGTATGTATATATATATGTATGTGTGTATATATATATATATATATATATATATATATATATATATATATATATATATATATACACACATATACACATATACACATATATATACATATGTATGTGTGTATGATAATATAATAGAATATAATATTAAAACTGTTTTGTTTGCTCTTCTTTGGTGGTAATGTTTGAAGATACAAAGACAAATACCTGGATCTCCATTGCATCTGTCCCAGCAGCCTGTAATTACACACTTCACTCCAGAGGTGGCAGCGTTGTGCTTTCATCACCACTGCCTTCCTGCCACACACAAAAATTGGTGAGCCCTCAGTGTGCAGATTTAGCACCTTGCTATCTGTTTTTGAATGTCAGTTATCGAATTTAAAATAGAAGAATAAACCTTAATCCAAAATTGGAATTTAGTGTGTAGCTTTTACAAATCTCATATAAAAGTAATTATAATTGTGGGGAAGAAATTGTAAAAGTTTATGTAAATTGAGTAAATTGACTTTTGTTTTTTGAGTACAATTATGAAAACTGGTTTGTCAATATATTGTTTGTATTGCGTACGAGCTGAGAGTGCATAATGGTGTAATTTTAGTCTTTTAAACTTTAAACTGTTCAGAACTTTTCAAAACAAAAATAATGATGCAAAATAAAATAAATGCAGAGAAAATATGAAATTAAATATGGTTGTTAGTTTAATATAGTTTTAAATCCATATAATTTAATATAATTTTATATATATATATATATATATATATATATATATATATATATATATATATATATATGTATGTGTATGTATGTATATATGTATGTATGTATGTGTGTGTGTGTGTTTCTTTTAAATTACTACTTTGTTTAGCATTGGGTTAAGAATGGCTAGTAACTTGTTAGTAAAGTGTTTCAGGTATCATGTATGACTGGTAATGCTTTACAATAAGGTTCATTAGTTAACATTACTTAACTACTTACAGCATTAATAAGCTTAAAGCCTTTATTAATATACATGTACGTGTGTGCATTTATATATACCTAATGAATGTACACAGTCCAAGCACATATGTGACTTTGTACCACAAAACCAGTCATAGGTCGCATGGGTTTGTTTGTAGCAATAGCCAAAAATATGTTGTATGGGTCAAAATTATCGATTTTTCTTTTATGCCAAAAAATCATTAGGATATTAGGTAAAGATCCTGTTCTCAATATTTATTTATTTATTTATTTTTTGCACTCTCAGATTCCAAATTTTCAAATAGTTGTATCCTGGTCAAATATTGTCCTGTCCTAACAAACCATACCTCAAGGGAAAGTTTCTTTATTTAGCTAATGTTTACAAATTATACCTCATTGTAAAGTGTTTCCATGACTCTTTCTCACTTATTTCTGCCTTTGTATCTTCTCTCTTTTTGCCTCTTCAGTCCTCCACAGTGATCTCTTTATCTGTCAGATTCTGGGATCTCTCTCAACTGCGATACAGAACCCTACAACTTCAGTGTCACTACATTGGAGATACAGGCACACAATCTACAGTTCCTCCTGTTACAATAAAACCCCTGCACCAAATCACATCTCGCCTTACAACCAAACCAGCTGCTCGACCACTCCCTAAATTTCAGGTGTTGTGTACTAGCCAACATATGAGTGTAAAACTGCCACCTGGACTAACATCTGACCTCTTTGTACAGGGTGGGTTTCAGGTCTGTTCAGACTACTCTATATGTTGCCAGTTCCCATTAATTTGCAATTTTAGGTTGTATGAGGGAATGTGACATTCGAAATTCATTTAAAAATGGACTTTTCTTTTATAGCACCTTCCAATGGTATAAAAACAGAAGCTGTTCCTATTTTGGAGGCCCCGAGTCATTGTGGGTACTCTGTAAAGAGAGGTAAAGATGGTACCATAAACATCCTCCTATCTTACTCTTCCTGTCACATGAATCAGAAGGTTTGTGATGTCATTTGTTGTTATGCACATTGTACTGCTATTATAGATATAGATTTCATAGATATTTGTTTCTATTAATCAGGATGGGCTGTATAGAATTATATTAAAATATCAGACACCGAATGGGCGAACTGTTGAGTCCTTGCTGTCATGTCAGGCTTCGTTCAGTCAAGGTACAGTATGAATCTTTCTAATGAGTGGACTCAAACATTGTGACTTTCTAAACTTTAAAAATTTTTTTTTTTTTTAAAGCTGTGAGCTTTTTTTTTTTTTTTTTTTTTTTTTTTTTTGTAGAGTGTAACTTTCCACCTGAACAGCAGTTGGTCTGTGGATCTGGGACATTATCGTCATCGGAGTGCCATGACAGAGGCTGCTGTTATTCTGCAGACACTCGATCATGTTATTACCCCATGGACGGTGAGCTAGACAAATGATTACATTCAGACGGAATCATAAATATCAATTCAAATGTAATGTATAGTATTTAAAGGGATAGTTCACCCAAAAATGAAAATTCTGTCATTAATTACTCACCCTCATGTTGTTTCAAACCCATAAAATCTTCATTCATCTTCGGAATGGTCCATGTGACATAAGTGGTTCAATTGTGATTTTATGATCTTAAAGTAAAAATTGTTATGTGCAGAGAAAACAAAAATAACTTTATTCAACAATTATTTTCTTTGGAACAACATGAGAAAGAGTAATTAATAACCGAATTTTCAATTTTGGGTAAACTATCCCTTTAAAAAAAAAATCTCAAAGTAATTACCTAAATATGCATGCAATTATAAGAAAAATTTGGCAACCCTTAAAACCTTATTCATAATGTACTTTAATGCATTATAGCCTTTCATAAATAAATTGTAATTAAAGTAAAAATGCATTTGCAGATTCCTTGTTACATCTGAAATTGGTTCTGTCATGTGGTTTAACATACTTTATACAGTTGTACAGGTACCGTATTAAAATTAATTATAGATATCTTTACAATTGTTCATGAGGTCATAAAATGCATTATATAGTACAATAAATGGCATAGTGTAATACACCTTAAATCCAAATGTAATCAGATTACTTGTATATAAGGTAAATTACAGTTATAAAAAGTGGCTTTATAAGTCAATATATTGTTGCTTGTAGTAACATTAGGACTCAAAAGGCATGGGGAAAATTTTTTTTTTTTTTTTTTTTAAACTTTGAGATCGTTCTGAGGTTAAATGCATATTAAAAATCATAACAAGAAATAGTAAATATTAATACAAAAAGTATTCAGATGTAACCCCCTTGTAATTAACAATTTTATGATTAACTGTAATTGAATTACACACTTTTTTTCTTAGTAACATTGACATTGTTAAACTGACAGCTTTATTTACTTAATTTTACAACATTGTTTTTGTCTCTAAAAAACAAACAAACTTTAAATTATTATTTATTTTCTCAGAATCAAACAAGAACATTAAGAAATGTTATTTTGTGTGTATTCCAATCAGAATGCACAATGGATCGGCATTTTGTGTTCTCGGTTCACTCATCCGCCGCGGATCCACCCCTGTCCCCCGCCAGCCTCGTCACTGCTGGGGTCACCTCTTGCACACCCCAAAAAGTTACAGCAGACTTGGCCCTCTTCAAAATCCCTCTGGATGAGTGTGGGGTGCACAGATATGTGAGTAATTTATTGCAATAGGTATGTTTCTGAGAGCATGTTTGCATGCAGGTCTAACTGAACTGTCTCTAGGAGGTGGGTAAAACAGTCATCTACATGGTGGAGATCCTGAACAGAGTGCAGCCCCTCAGTCTTAATTATGGCACAATCACTAGAGAGTCGCCTGTAAGGTACACATGAAAGTATAAATCACACTGATACACAAAGAGCCAAGCAGCATGCTGAAACACTATGTTCCCTGTTGTCCTAGGCTACTGGTTGAGTGTCGGTATTTACCCGGATCTGTGGTAAGTGTGGGTTATTTGGTGAAAAGCCCCACCCTCGGACCTTCTATCAAAGCTCAGGGGGTGTTTGGAGTTCAGCTCAGGATTTCAAAAGGTTTGTTAAAATATTTGCTTCATATAAAACCTAGCTAAGTCTTCTCTTACAAGTTGTTGAAAATATAAACCATTTTCCCAAGAGAATTGTAACCATTTGCAACCTAAAAAAAAAGGATTTATACGATTTTGTGCATTAACTACAGCCTTTTTTCATTCAGATGAGCGCTACAATGATTTCTACCCACAATACCACCAGCCCCTGCGTATGCTGCTGGGAAAACCCCTTTACCTGGAAGTGCGTCTGCTAAACCCTCCAGACCCTACTGCTATGCTGTTGGTGCATTACTGTGTTGCATACCCACGCTCTGCAAAGTCTGCATGGATCCTTATTTACGATGGGTATGAGGCTCTTTTTTTTTTTTTTTTTTTTTTTTTTTTTTTCTTTCATATTAAACGAGCATGAACATTCACATTTTTAGTGTAGTTTAACTGGGAACAAACTGAAAATGTAAATACTGCTTTAGCCAATAAAAATTGTATACTGTCATTTCTAATTCAATTGATACTGTATTTTAGTGCCACGTTAAAAAAAAAATAAAAATCTAAGATTATGAGAAGTTGAAATACTTCAGTTGTAGCAATTATGAGATTAATGTTGTAAGATTTTGAGAGTATATTCTATATTCTGCGGATGCAGATGGCCTGGATTGGGAGCACCGGGAGATATTCCAAAGTCTCAGCTTTCAAATTCTGTCCGTTTTAAAGCAAAACAGTATGTTACAATGTGTTTTTCACGCTCCTTAATGTCGCATGACAGATTCGCTTAAGTTTAAGCGGCATTTAAGTCAATTAACTTTACGAATACAAAAATTAAACATTCGTTTCATTAAATTAGGCTGTACTGAGCAACAAATAATGAATGGAAGATGTTAAATATATCCAATCATTTACTATATTATACCGTAAATAAAACAGCTTGTGAATAGTCAGTAAAGGTTATTTGGCCTACCTCAGAAAAGACAACGGTATAACTTGAGCTGGAGTCCACTTCAGCCTTTAGAACGTTTTATTGTTGTTTTTAATTAAATACATGTGGAATGAAATAAAAGGTTGGACGCCACAGACATTTTTTGCGGAGTAGGTGGTGGAATTTCCACAAAGAAAACAGTATAATTTAATAAACTAATTCACATGAACACAGCGATCTGTCAGGCCACATTAAAGACCTTGAAAAACACACTGTAAGACAAATTCGCTATAAAACTGATTTTGAAAGCTGAGACTTTGTTTTATATTAAAAGTACCAAAAGCACAAAGCTTATTGCTGTTGGGGGGCTGGTGCACTACAAATAACAACTGTGTCCACGAGTATAACACATGGTATGATTTCTGCTAATAATAGTGTTAAAAAGGGTTAAATACAAAAGCTGTAGCGCCCCCCAAAGGAATGTTGATTGGGTGTGTGAGCTGATGTTAAGATAAAAAGTAGTTCCTGTTCAGTCTGTTAATAAATATCATATTCTTGATATTAAGCTGTTTTCACAAGTCTTCCTTACCCCAGTAAGAACATTATTCAAATAAATTCCAGTGGCCAGGCACTCTCCTAGTGCTCTCAATCCAGGCCATTTACATGTGCAATATAGGCTATACTCTCAAAATATTATAACTTGAATTTCTATGATTTAAACTTTCAAAACATTGACTTTATTCTCAAATTATTACGACTTTAATATTTTTTTTTTTTTTTTTTTTTTACCCCAAACATTTGAATGGTATAATGCTTTCATCAAAAATATTAAGCAGCACAACTGTTTTCAAACATGTTGTCTAAAACATTCAACAAATCTTAACTTTAAACTTTTGTCTTTAGGTGCCCAAATTTTCTTGACCATACCCCAACCCACAAGCCTCCTGCAACACCAGCAGAAGCCTTGACCAATCACGTTAGACGATTCACAATCACTACATTCCAGTTCCTGCCTGAAGATGCCAATCTGCAGACAGATGAGGAGGTGTAAAAACAGCTCAAAGTGTTTATAAATATAGATGCCATCTAGGCACAGAAAATTAAATGTGACAATGTCTTTTTTTTTTTTTTTTGGTTTATCAGATTTATTTTATGTGTTCAACGGAGGTTTGTCTGCCCTCAGATGGTCCATGTGTTGAGGGCTGCTTTGCAGGTGAGTGTCAGCCATTGCACTTCATTCCCTCAGTATACAGTTACAACCATAATGGTTTAAAAAAGAAAATAAAACATGTCTGACTTTGAGTAGGTTTACTACAGTCTTTAAAGTTCATGTTTTACAGTCATTGTGCATTTTTACTGGTTGCATTTCATTTACCTAAAGCACTTTGTCTTTCCAGACCCCTCTAATGTAAAGTCCTGAGAGAAGGCTGATGAGCTGGACAAAGCCCAACTAATATATCACCACTTTTTGTTTGAAAGATGTACATCGTCTCAACAGCAATCACAAAACAATAAAACTTTGAAAGTCATTTATGGCAAGTTTTGTTTAAAATGCCATTCAATTAGATGGACTTAAGAAAACTTGGTTATATATTCTTAGTTGCTGACTGTGGATTTATGCACAAGTTCAACTTGTGCAAAATGGCTATAAACAAACATGTTTTGCAGTGACTCAGATGAACCTGCAGCCATCAGCTGCGCTGCTGCTTGACTCATTTCTGCATTACCAGTTCCGTCTGTATGAGTCAGCGTTGCATTGTGCACTGTATTGTCTTTCTTAGCTTTTAATGGTTTATTACTGATGTACAGCTATAATGACACTTTAATTATCTTACATAACGCTGTTCCTAAGCACTGCTGCATGAAAAATTGACTTGGTTTAAACATATAGAAGAAAATATAATTTATAATACTTTGTGTTTAAAGCTCATTTATGTACATTCACAAAGGTCTTGGTACTTGGGTCCTCCTGGAGGAAAGTGTGTGCGTGTTTTCAGCTGAAAGGTCTGTAGTGTTTTCTGCTGTGTGTGATCAGGTTGGAGCTCTGGCTGAAGGCTTTACCACACACTTTACACACGTGAGGCTTCTCTCCTGAACAACAAAAAAAACAAAATAAACTTTGTCAAATGAGGAGCAAACTAAATTTACCACTCTTCCAGTAAGAGTGGTAAATTTTATGGGTCTGGCTTCTGGTCTTATTGCCTCAAGCTATTTTTAGCTATACAAAATAGCTTGTTTTGCTGCTTCATATTGCAAATTGGCGTCTTACCATAATATTTTAATGTATTAACTTTATGAACGCACTGGTTTGTAGTGCAAACAGTTTAACTGCACGTTGTTGTTATTCTCATTTCCCTGACGGCTTATGAACCGGAAGTCTCACCTATAGGCTTACTTTAGTGTTAAAGACAAAGGTGGATAGGGACATATTACTGCAGATTGCGGAGGTTTGGACAAGGTTTTCCCCATTTCATCTATGTTTCAAACCTATTCAAAGTTTCAAATCTCAGTCTCACCGGTGTGTATGAAGGTGTGTTTCTTCATGTCGGATTTCTGGTGGAATCTCTTCCCACAGTACTGGCAGGGATATGGCCGTGTGTCCGAGTGGATCAGGAGGTGCGTGGACAGAGTGGATGAGCGTTTGAATATTTTCCCACATTCTTTACACTCAAAAGTTCGTTCCTAAAATTCGAAATGCATTTATATATTACTTATTTCACTTAAACAGTGTCATTTTTGTATGCTTGATTTTTATCTTTAACCTAATTCATAGAAATAATCGATTACAATAAACTATAAAAGCATGCTAAAGTACATACTAACTATGAGAAACAAGTTTGAACTGGCAGTGATAACAGCGTACCGTACATTTAAAAAAGAGAACGCTGCAGTTACACTATTAAGCATCAGAGGGAGACATACAACAACCTTTTGATCGTGAATATTGCAAACTAATAATCGTACCTTAACCCTGCATGGCATCACGGGATCCTTGCTGTCACGAAATACCAGAGATCGTCCATGATGACCATGCGATCTGTACACGTGAGACTCCATGCGAGCCAGAGAAGAGAAAACCTAATGGAAAAATTAAAAACTGTTATAGAACGACTCAGGAAGTGACTAGTTTTCCCTGTCAGGCCAAAATCAAGTAAACTACAATTAAAGTGTTACTCAAGGAAAACGTTTTGTCTTGTATTTCTTGGTATGCAGGATTTACGGACTGGATGAGCTGGCCACGTGAGTGGATATGTATTTTAACTAGAAATTTAAAAAATGCTGCACTTTCAAAAATGGCCTGAAGACAATTTTCTTCAGTGTTTCATTTGTTTTATTGTGTTACGTAAGAAAATAACTGTCTTTTGAGGATTTTTCTCTTTTTTTGGACGCAAAAAGGCATACCTTGCCACATAAGCTGCAATGTTTTGGGCCTAAATCCCTTCGAGGACTCATCAGAGAACAGTCCAGTGAACTGTCTCTGCTGTTAAGCCCTTGTATGTCTGCTATGTCTCTGGAGTTGACAGGTAACCAGTGCACTGGAGACGGAGGAGGGCCGTACCGGAAACCTGCTGGATCTGCAGAAACCCAGTGAAGAATGAGTGTTAAACGCATGGGAAGATCTAAAAAAGTTATATTTTTTTGCCCATGGCTATACAAAAGATAAAAAAATGCATTAAAAATTCCGTTTATAAACATACCTGTTTTCCAGTCATTATCGAGACCGTTGTGTGTGCTGTTTTGCTGCATGATTGGAGAATATGGTTGTATCTCTTGGCCTGATTCCTCTGGGAGTGTAGCCACTTTTAGGGGGACAGACCAGCCCACCAGGCCTAGATAGGGCACGTCAGCGATGGGAACAGAGGAACGAAAGCCTCCCTTCTTGCTCTTTTTCACCAGAAACGAACGAGGCATAATGAACAGAAAGAGCTAGAACCAGCGACAGAGAAGATTGTCCTGCAGGACTAAATATGGAGAGAGGAAAATACATGACAACCATATATATAAGAACACGATGCATATTAAATCTCAGCATAATGTATAGATTTGAATGAGAATTGCTTATAATGAGGGGGGGAAAAAGCTTTTTTTTGTGACCAGTAGGGGAAGCACAGATTCTCTTAAGAGTCTAAAAGATTTTTTTCTCTACATCTCTCTGCATGGCTTTGCTCTGTTTAAGCATCAGTGACTCCAAATTTTGCAAGCCACAGCCTTCGTGAAGGCAAAAATGCATTTCTAGAGTAAAAGAATTAAGCATATTGTTGATAATTCATGAAAAGCAAACTCAAGATAGTAAACGGAAATGTGTTCTCATCTTGCAAGTCAGAGATTCTTAGATGCTAATCAGAGCAGCTTCATGACAGCGTATTCCTGTAAACATTAAATCTGTATTATTTACAATTACTTTATGAAATTAATTAGGTATTACTTTGAGATTCAGTCGAGATTAGCAATATTCAAATATGAAATAAATCTCTATAGCACCTTCTATAGTATATCTACTCTTGCTTTAGGATGTCATGTTATCAATAGGTCTGTGTTTAATTAAAAAAAAGGATTTATTTAGCATTAAATATTGTGGCTATTTTCAAAATAAATTACTTGCTGTTGCTTACTTAAAAAATGAAATTAACTCTATAATGGCTGTATCTTATGTACCAAAAATTATATATTTAACAGCGCAATAAGCAAAAATGTGTGTGACATTCAATGTATTGCTTTTAAATATAAGTTCATTAAATACTCAACATATTATTCAAGCAAAGTTTAAACAGTGATGATAATTTATTTGATTATCCTTCAACATTTAGTCATGAAACTAATGAAATACTAATACATGAAATTTAAAATATAAACTCACTTTCGCAACTCACTCATTTGTGTGTACTTTGGCAAAAGCAGACTACAGAACTTAAAACAAAGATTGAATTTAATAAAAAATTAATTACAAAGCTAATTTAGTCATTACTTCAAATGTACGAGCTGAGACTACACTAGTGTTTTCAAATTGATTTTTTTTCTATTTTTGTTGTACCACAGACAGAAAATCTTACAGTGACTTGCTAAAAAAAAAAAAAAAAAAAAAAAAAAAAAAAAAATTTAATTAAATTGACAATTTCTGTGTTTTTGGTATTACAAATGAGAGACATTACTAACAAACAAAAATTTCTTTACAACTTGTGTGATTACTTCAAATGATCATTTTTACATTTGTCCAGACGCTTTGTGATCTTGTTAACAGCGAGCAAGTGAATGTGGAAAGAGGATGTTCAGGATGAAGACTTTGATAATGTTTAAAAATGTTTCATAAATATCTTACAGTGTGTAGAGACACAGAAAGTATCATAAAAGTATTTTTAATACTTTCCTTCAGGACACAGTAGCATTGTTTCAAAGATTCATATTTTATTTTAAGCTTTACCATAAGCTACATTTTAATCTAAATAAAGTATTGAGTTATATGCTATGAGGACAGGTGTTTTAGTGAAATAAAGTGAAAAAGACATTGTAAATCCTAAACCTGTTTTCAAAACTAATGAATTAGTGCCATTAGTGCTATTCGAACTTCTCTTCAGCTTGTTAAACGAATTGTTAGGACTTACCAGTAAATGCGTCCACAAACAGCCAATATTTTCACGAGGTGTTGCTATAATAACATTCACATTAAATGCAGTAGAAGTCTCACTTTTATCTGACTGTATTTACTGCAAACAGATTATGCCGAGATATGGTGTCGTGTCTCTGTCACCAGCAGTAATAAATCACTGAGGACAGGTGCGCGTTCCTTAAAGCGCAGCAAAACTGAAACCTCGGTAACGCGCGCTCACAGCACCGGCCGACCACAGACGCGTCAATTTCCGCCGTGTGCTCTGCCTCGAGCTGTTACAAACCAGACTTACACTAACCGTAACTGCTGCTGCTGCTGGAGTGCGAATGAAAACTAAAGAGTAAAATAAATCAGGGTGGTCACATCGAAAAGCAACCCTTTTCTATTGGATATACATCGTAAGCACTAATTTTGTCCAACAGTGGATGTGACTAATAAAAAACACTGTGGTAATGTTCTCATTGCAAAAATGGCTGCAGTAGTCATTTAGTGCAAATGTAAACCATAGGTAGGCTTAATAGTGTGATATGGTTTTGATGGTGTGATTGTGACACATCATTCTAACTCACATTGGCTTTTGACCCTGAAGGTACAAACAGTCAAAGAGCCCATGCAGACAGACGAGGAAGAGCGGAAGAGAGGGAAAAGTGATGAGACTAAAGAAAGACTGACGAACTGTGGAGAGTGTGGTTGTGTGAGGTGCAACAAGACTTAGCTCTTTGGCCCATGCCTTAAAACCATATAAATAACTGACATTAAGTCCTCACATTTAGGCCAACCGACATGACATTTGCGCTGTAGGAATGACAAATAGGACGATACTCTCAGTTGGGTTTGTCTGAATGCTGCAGTTTTGCAGAAATTACTTTACGTTTTTTAAACCAACTTTTTCCATGTTTTCCTCAGCAAGAAATTTGAAATATGTTTCATGTACTTACAGGGACAGTAACCCAAAAATGAAATATCTTTCATCTGTTGAACATGAAAGAAGATATTTTGAAGAATGTGGGTAAGCAAGCAGTTGCTGGTCCCTACTGACTTCCATAGTATGAAAAAATACAGAAGTCAGTGGGTACCAGCAAGTGCCTGGTTACCCACTTTCTTCAGAATATCTTCTTTCGTGTTCCAGAGAAGAAAGAAATGCATACAGGTTTGGAAGAACTTGAGGGTAAATAATGACAGGGGTTTCATTTTTGGGTTAACTATCACTTTAAATTAGTTTTATTCAATATAAAATGATAAGAAGCATAACAAGGTCACGACCAGCTGAATTTTTAACCAAAAACATGCACATCATAAAATAAACATCATGTCATCATTTACTTACCCTCTGTACCACTTTAGTAGTTCTGCACAACACAGAAAAAGATATTTTGAATGTCTCAGTGTTTTTTTTTTTTTTTTTTTTTGTCCATACAATGAAAATCAATGGGCAAATCAATGTGCTTTGGACTCTAACACACAAAACATATTTTGTTACACTCTGGTTGGTCTTAAATTGTTAATTTATCCAAAAATAAAAATTCTGTCATTAATTACTCACCCTCACATTGTTACAAACATGTAAAATCTTCTTCATCTTCGGGAACACAAATGAATGTATTTTTGATGAAATCCGAGAGCTTTCTGACCCTGCATAGACAGCAACGCAACTACCAAGTTCAAGGCCTAGAAAGGTAGTAAGGACATTGTTAAAATAGTCCATATGACATCTGGTGGTTCAACTGTAATGTTATAAAGATACAAGAATACTGTTTGTGCGCAAAGAATTTTTTTAAAACAAGTATTTAAAAAAAAATAAAAATAAAATAACATTTTTGAAAATCAAAATGCTAATTTTTTATTCAACAATTTTTTCTCTTCCGTGCCAGTCTTCGACACGCTTTCATGACAGTGCTCTCATGAACGCACACTGAAGACTGACATGGAAAAGAGGAAATTATTGAATAAAAATTTAGCATTTTGATTTTCAAAAATGTTATTTTAACTAATTATTTTTTTAAATACTTGTTTACTGTAGTGTAACGATATTGTCAATATCGTGGTATCGCGATAGCAAAACTCTCGATATTATCGTGGTCATATGACGATATGAATCGATAGGGCTTCCGGGCAAATAAGTGTACTTATTATTTTGGGCTTGTTTTGGGCTTATTATTTTTATTATTATGCTCTGGCACACTATCTGTCAAATGAACTAAATCCGAAAGCACAATATGGCTTAATCCCTTCATCAAGTCTGTTTTCGCTGCGCGTTGGGCCAGTTTGTCTTCGGTGAAACTGCGATGCTTTTACAATTGCGTTGATTCGGTTGTTACACATTGATTAATTTCTTTATTTCAGGATTATCAGTATAAATTAATACACTGACAAATAAAGTAAATTCTAACTCAAACTGGAGATTTTACTGGGGCACAGCAGATTTTTACTGGGGCATGTGCTGTTATTATTATTATATTCTAATTTATTTGGCTTCCTAAAACACCAGTGTGAATGTAATTTAGACTGAGATAGTACACCACAAATAAAAAGAGCGTTAAGTCCTCTTTCAGGTACAAATCGTTTTTTTTTTCTGACTTAAGTTTTCTTAGTTAAGAACATAGGTTGGCACTCTTAATTTTGAACTAGATAGAATAATTTAACTTTGAAATACCTACAAAATATTTTAACTTCCAAAACTTTCATTTTTTTCAAGTCATCAATTTTGTCAGTCTTTTTTTATATATCTCAATAATATAATATTGTGGACTTCATATTGTGATATTATCGTATTGTGAGATTTTGATATCATTACATCCCTATTTTTATAATATTTGGGCCCGGTTTCACAGACAGGGCTTAGACTAAGCCAGGATTAGCCCATAGTTCAATTAGGACATGTAAGTTATTTTTTATAAACATGCTTAGAAAAAAAAAAAAAAAAACATTACTGGTGAGCATCTTTGGACAAAAACCTTTGGGACAAAGGCACTGATATATTTGTAGATCAGTCAGTGCAAGTTTCTTTCAGTTGAAACAGCTCAGACTTACAGTTTAGTCTAAGATTAGACTTAAGCCTTGCCTGTGAAACCGGGGGGTTGTAGTATTTTATATAGACATAAATGCTGCACAATTTTAAGGCAAATATTATCTAGTACCATGAAAAATACAAAATATTAATAAATATTGCATTTAAAAGTTGAATAAAGTACATTTGACCACTGAGGGTGAGTAAATGATTTTTGAATTTGAATTTATTTGAATTTTCATCCCTTTTATGCAAAATAATACCTACACGCGACACCAAAATTTGAACTTTGCGAATGTATAGCATAAATGTTTATTTTTTTTAAATACATTTTATTTATCATCAAATACAGAACACTGGATCATCATTTGATAACATTGCCATTTATATAATCTTTAGTACTGTCATTCTTAATAACACATCAGTAAAACTGTAGGAGAGAGAGGATGTGGGCTGATGATGGGTGTCATGGGGAGACTACTGGACATTTACGTACTGGTGAAAGGAGGTAAGGCAGCTGTTGGAGCACTATAGAGGAGGTGATGTCCCATCAGCCTCTGCGTTATGACCTCACGCCCTCACCGACCATTTATTTCCTATGGCTACACCTGAAAGCATAATGTGATGTGTATGAAATATGGACCTTTGCTTTTAGGGTTGGGGTTGCTGTTTTAATACACACAGTGTTTGAAATAGCAACATCTGAATGAAAACACTAAATACAGTACATACATCAAGCACATTTTTTTTTGTATGCTTGTAACAATTGAATGACATTACATGCGCTATATACAAATATTATTTTCCTTAATTTATGCATCCATCTCCACATTAACAAAAAAGGACAGTTTTGTCTGCAATGATTTAGTATACTACAATATAAAAAAAAACCCAATGGAGGCATTAAATAATATGATAAGTAGTGATTTTCTTCAAGCCCATGCATAAAAGTGTACATTTATGCATTCTGTTGTAGTTAGGTTGTCTACTGTAACTAAAACATATCTTACATAGAAGCATTAACGGTTTCATTATGATTATCGCTGACATGCCAACCTTTAAACAACAATATCAGAGTGAGAGATAAAAACTGACATTAAAAAGACTACAAAAAAAGAAAGGATGATAACAGATAACAGCATATAAAATTATTCAGCTTCAACTGAAACAGCGATAACATGTTCTGAGGTATGTGACAGACTTAATGCAGGGAAAACTGACTCATAATACCACAAAGTACTGATATTATTATCACCAAAACATTTTTCATTCATCTTTTTTTCTTCTCCCACGGATTAGAACATAATTCAGCCATTCTGAATGTGAAATTAGAGCTCAATGTGAGACAGAAATGTGTTTGACCATATTAGCCATCTAATTCCTGGTCGGGTAACGGTAAATGAAGTCTAATAAGACTGACTTTTTCTTTTAAACAAAATCGACTCACTGAACAACACACCTCTCATCCGAAGTTCATTTCAAAACAGCCATTTCTGATTTCCTATTAGCAAATATTCTTCAGAAGCTAAAACTCACACCACAAAACCGTTGCGTTTTGTAATCAAGTTGTGAAGAAAGTTCCCTTCGACTATTTGAAATCCAACAGCCCCAAACCGGAACAAATGTTGGTAAAACAACTACTTGATAAAGCTCGACCAACTTCAGAGACCCTCTGAGGTTTGCCTTTAAAGATCAGAAAGACACAAGAGGTGCAAAGTGACTTCCTTTACTTGCTGCTTTTCTTGTAAAGAACACGGTTCATAAACCGTACACCCTTCTGAAACCGGTTTGTGGATGGTTTTAAATGTTACAGAGGTCACTGGGGAACAGGAAGGATGTGCTAAATCAGAGTAAAGCGCTAGCAGAGATAATGCTAGTGCAATATGAAACAATATTAAAATCTCAAGCTCATGTTTGATCAAGGGAAAAATAGCAAGTGGTTTCACACGAAACATTGATAAACTATTTTGCGTTGGACAAAAAACAAACTTTAGTCAATACAACACTGTGGTAGGTTAAAACAGCAACCCTAGGTAACCTTGAAAACTCACAACCACTCAAAAGGAGCTTTATAAACACACATAAATGGTTTTGATGTAATATACTGTAAATACTTCTTCCGAAATGTCTTGTAATGCATCATACTGTCATAAGATATGACTGAGAGCAGCTTCTCACTGGTTTTTGTCGATAAACGTTAAAGGGTGCAAATGTCGGCAATGTATCGCTCTCAGAAAGTCATGTAAACATGTAACATGTTTGATAAATGCAACGCCCGACGAGCTTTAGCAAAATGAGGCAGTGGTGGGGAAAGGCAATGACACTGATGCAGCATGTGTGGTCAGACAAACACAGCATCGTAGACAGTACTGAGTAAGATGGAAGTCTTCAAGACAGGTTACGAAATAGTGGGTAAAAAATTAAAGTGACCAAACTCGATTAAAAGGAAGAAAACTGTTACAAGTATGAAATATTTGTATAACATACGTATATATACAAAACCTCACATTATTTTGTGAACTGACTGTAATTTAGTGTAGCAGTTACGTTTGTTTGTAAACCGTCCGTAGTTCAGTCAAATGCAAGCGAGCTTTTCGCCTAACAAACGAAGACGACTTAGAGCTACAGTCTTCCGGAAGTTGCTTTAGAACCAGCACAAACCTATAAAAATCTAAATCTGACTTAATAGTTGTGAAATGCAAATCAATATCGCATAGTTGCTTGAGGTCTAGGCAACTCATTGCTGGTAAGCGTCGTGTCAATAATAACTTCACAGTATATCTTGGACTTATAGTTCTACCTTACATGGGAGAGGGGTTAATAATAATAATAATAATAAAATAACTAACTAGATATGTCATAGCAGCAGTTGTTTTTCTTTTCTTTACCCTTTTTTTAAAACTAATCTCTTTTCTGGAGACCCTGTTGTTTCAGCTTCATGCTGTTGTTCAGGATTGGCACAGAAGAATAGTATAAATTAAATAGTTTGGCCTCTGCATGAAGTACATGTACATTAAAAAACATAAAAGAAAGAAACATATAAATAACATAAAAAAAACATTTGGCAATGTTGACAGTTTTCTTTTGCAATGGATATTTTCCATTCCAAATTTTGATCACTTTTGTTTTGTATAAAACACACACAAATACATGGATGAGCTACGGTAATATTCATCTATGTATGTAACTATTAACATCCCTATTATGTTATATAATAAGACTTCGTTTGTGTTTTCTCTGCTTCAGCTTTCAGCTCTCATTAAAGTGATTGTAGTGTCTGTTGCGTTTGAGATAAACATAAAAGGTGCAAATCCTCTCCACAGGAACACGACCAAAACAAAACAACAACAACAAAAAAAAAACGAAGAACGTCCAGGCTGAGAGAGGCAAACAGCAGAGATGGTCTCTACGTTTGACGCCAACTGAGCGTGAAAGACAATCCCATGATGTGATAGGGTGCTGCAAACTTTCAGTACACCTGAAGGTGTTTCCTACTTGGTTTTTCTCTCTTCTGTCACCTCATTTCAAGCCAGATGGCTGTTGTATTGGTGAAGTTGGTATGCTCACAGGGATTCAGTGAGTGTCTGGATAAATCAGAGGTAGTTTCAAGGCCACACTGTTTTCTTTGAAAAGAGAAAATGGCAAAAATGGCCGAACTTTCTGGCACTCTGAGAAGAGGACAGTTTGCCTTCTGTATGCATGTATGTTTTGTTACACAGAACTCCGAATTCAGTCCTGGGAAGAAATACAATACATTTAAGAACTGTGCAACAGACACACTGACAAAAAGACAGTAAAAGAGAGAAAAGACAAAGAGAAAGTATAAGAGAGAGAAACGCAGAGGCTGTGTCCGAAACCGAAGGCAGCTGCCATGGATTTGTCTAAAGGGACCACCTTCCAAAACACCAAACACCACATCTTATCTAGAACAAGTTCAAGTAAAATTTAGATATAATCAAATATTTAGTGACGACAATAGATGCTTTTCTTCCATTGGGATGAACGGTTTTAACAACAATAAAGAATGGCCCAGAATTCTCAGCAAGATTAGCTAATTGCAGGCTTGTTGCGATAACACCGGTTACATCACTTCCCACCGCGGCACCGCCCCCACCGTCGTTTTGATTTTTTTTAAAATAAAAATCATTTAGTTCAGTTAGAGAACAGACAGTACAATTATAAACTGAACACGGCTGCTTAATACAGTGTGCCGAACAAAAGATCAGCGACATAGTCGAGTTGACGAGTGAGGTGAGAAAGGCAAGACATTGGCGAAAGAATTCGTTTTGAAACGAAATACAAAAGCGGCTGTTTTAAAAATATTTTGGATTTTAAGAGGCCTGTCAACCTGCCATTTATCTAAAAAGGTGATATTGGAAGTTCACTGTAAGAATATTAGTTTCTTATTTATTTGTTTCCACTGTGTTTGCTGATTTACTGTTTTTTTATCATTAAAATTTGTAGATGTTATTTGTTATTTTATATTAGGCCTATACCATGGGGTATTCGTTTTGTTAAAGGAGAAGTTCACTTCCAGAAAAAAATTTACAGATAATTTACTGAAGAAATAACTTTCTTTCTTCGGTCGTAAAGAAATTACATTTTTTGAGGAAAACATTTCAGGTTTTCTCTCCATATAGTGGACTTCTATGGTGCCTGCGAGTTTCAATTTCTAAAATGTAGTTTAAATGCAGCTTCAAACGGCTCTAAACGATCTCAGCCGAGGAAGAAGGGTCTTATCTAGCGAAACGATCGACCATCTTCTAAACTGGTTAGATAATCTTTTTACCTTCGCATCCCTACCTAACTGTGCTGAACCGTGCTGACTGAAAGCGTGAAGTGACGTTGCCACATCAGCATCCCAGTGGAAAACGAAACCATATTTGTGCCCGGATCGGTACATAAAATAATTTTTGCCCCATGATTTACTCACCCTCAAGCCATTCTGGATGTGTATGACTTTCTTTTTTCAGACAAATACAATCAGAGTTATATTAAAAAACGTTCTGGCTTTTCCATGCTTTATAATGGCAGTGAATGGGTGTTGATATTTTGAAGTTCAATAAAGTGCGTCCATCCATCATTAAAAAAAGTGCTCCACACGGCTCCGGGGGTTAATAAAAGCCTTCTCAAGTGAATTAAAGCATTTGTGTAAGAAAAATATCCATATTTAAAACTTTATAAACCGTAATCTCTAGTTTCCGCTTTTTCGAAAGAGTGTGGCGTTCCAGCAGATGACGTAGGATGTTGGCGCAATGTAAGAATATGCTAGTCTTGCAAGTACCAAGTTTTGTTTATAGCAAAGGAAAAACAGTTTCCTCTCAGCTTATATAGGAATCCTCTGACATTCTTTTTTTTTTAAAAATACAAATCCTTGTTTTGTACTTTGAATTTGTGACCGGTGTTTGCTGTGTCCTCTGCACTTCCGCATTCATCACTGTCTACGTCCTACATCATCGTGAACATGTGTATGACTTTCCATTAAATTCAAATCCATTAAATATGGATATTTTTCTTACACAAATGCATTGGTTTGCTTCAGAAGGCCTTTACCAACCCCTGGAGCTCTGTGGAGCACTTTTTATGATAGATGGATGCACTTTACTGAACTTTACAATCTCAACACCCATTCACTGCCATTATAAAGCTTTGAAGAGCCAGGACATTTTGTAATACAACTCTGACTGTATTTAACTGAAAGAAGAAAGTCATTTACACCTAGAATGGCTTGAGGGTGAGTAAATCATGGGGTTATTTTTATTTTTGAGTGAACTATCCCTTCAAGCAGCAAGAGCGGTTTGGCCCGATGGTGGGAAAGTAGCTAACATAATTTCTGTGTAGAAATGTAAACTTACGTTTTTAAAAACATCTAATCTCTTTATCAGATGTCATTTTATGTTTGACCACCAAACGGAGCACACAGGAGATATAAGTAATGATTGTTCATTTAAGACAAACAAATGAAAGGCAAACACTGCATTTGGATGTGCCTTGTTGCCCTCGGACCTTACTGCCAGCAAAAGTGCGTTTTTCAAGTTTCGGACACAGCTTGAATGAGGGCGAAGTATACTATGAGAGTGTCACACTATGCATCGGTTTCCTGCCCTACCTCTGACAGCTTCTGGGTGGATGTACATAATCTCTCTCTCACGCTATATGTGTGTGCATTTTGTGCAGTCTATTCCTAAAGGTTTCCGTCCATCTCGTCTCACCATTTCAAGCAATCTCAGTTCTCGAGTGCTTCGGCGCACACCATACTCGGGTAAAGCTGCTGCTGGGTAGGCAGAGGGTCTTGGCAGGGAGTCTGAATGGGGTTCCTTTCCTCGCCGTCGCTGTCCGTGCTGCCTTGACTGTCCAGACGAGGTGACGAGTGGTGCGGATACAGGGAGCTCACAGGCAGGTGGCTCTGAAGAGGGTCCTCGTCCGAACTGAGGTAATCACCTTCTGCAGACGCTGGGCTTTCCAAACACAGGTCCTGATAAACGCCACCACCAGTATTTTGGAACTTGGAAGGCTGTCCACGCAGCTGCCTGATCTAAAATATTTAAGAGAAGAGAGTTGACTATCCCTATACTTTGGCAAACATTCTTAAAAACACAGCTCTGAAGAAAAGAATTTTACCAATGCTGGATTAGTGCCTGTCTAGTAGATGGACAAGCATATTAGGGCCCTATGAAATGTTTTACTTTCTTCCAAATTCAGTTTGAATTTTTTCCAAATTTGTTTTTTCCATTTTAATTTTTCTGGATTTCATATTTCTTTGTTTTAATTTTTTTTAGACTCTGTTTTAATTAGTGTTGCCAAGTCTGTGGTTTTCGTGCTAAATTGGGCTACTTTTATGCTGGTGCTGTGGGATGTTTTTTAAAAAGCAGGTTGGTGCAAAAAAACCCATCCTCGGAGGGGAACATCCTGGAAGCAGGTTTTAACCCCCCAGAATGCGACTGGGCTAGTTTTGGCTATTAATGGGCTACTTTTGAGTAGCACTTGGGCTGGTTTTGTTACACATACTTGGCAACCCTAGTTTTAATGGTTAAGTAAAAAATATTAATCAAAAACATGTCTAATTAATTGAAATCATGAAACCTACACAGTTTAACATGAATTTATTAATGGTTTAACAAAAAGTACATTTTTAAGGCCCTATGAAATCTATGAATTCTACTTTCTCCCAAATTCAGTTTTAATTTTTTCCAAATTCTGTTTGAAATTTTCTGGATTCCATTTTTTCCCTGTTCTAATTTTTTAGACTCTGTTTTAATTAGTGTTGCCAAGTCTGTGGTTTTCGTGCTAAAGTGGGCTACTTTTATGCTGGTGCTGTGGGATGTTTTTTAGATTAAATAAAAAATATTAATCAAAAAGCATGTCTAATTAATTGAAATCAAGAAACTTACACAATTTAACAGCAATTTATTAATGGTTTAACAAAAAGTAATTTTTTAAGGCCCTATGAAATCTGTTCTACTTTCTCTCAAATTCAGTTTTAATTTTTTCCAGATTCCATTTGAATTTTTCTGGATTCCATTTTTTCCCTGTTTTAATTTTTTAGACTCTGTTTTAATTAGTGTTGGCAAGTCTGTGGTTTTTCGTGCTAAAGTGGGCTACTTTTATGCTGGTGCTGTGGGATGTTTTTTTAGATTAAATAAAAAATATAATCAAAAAGCATGTCTAATTAATTGAAATCATGAAACACAATTTAACAGCAATTTATTAATGGTTTAACAAAAAGTACATTTTTAAGGCCCTATGAAATCTGTTCAACTTTCTCCCAAATTCAGTTTTAATTTTTTCTAAATTCCGTTTGTATTTTTCTGGATTCCATTTTTTCCCAGTTTTAATTTTTTTAGACTCCGTTTAAATCAGGGTTGCCAAGTCTGTGGTTTTCGTGCTAAAGTGTTGCCAAGTCTAAATTGGGCTACTTTTATGCTGGTGCTGTGGGATGTTTTTTAGATTAAATAAAAAATATTAATCAAAAAGCATGTCTAATTAATTGAAATCATGAAACTTTATTAATGGTTTAACAAAAAGTACATATTTAAGGCCCTAGGAAAGCTGTTTTACTTTTCTAACCCTCAAATTTAGTTTTATTTTACCAAATTCTGTGTTTTCCATTTATTCTCTGGATTCTATTTTAATGTTTTTATTTAATTTTACATTTTAATTTATTCTTATTGTATTTACTGATTTTTCAGAAATTATTTTTTGGGTAAATAAATTCTGGTAAATAATTTTTCTGGTAAATTTTCTTTAAAAGTTTCAATCAAATTTCAATCCTACATACAATACAGACACTGATGCACAAATGTGGATTTGTTCTAGCTGTCTAAAATATATGAAAATAATAAACTAGTCTTATAAACATCATTATTTAGCTAAAACAGTAAAACTGGCTTGCTCCGTTGTCCAAAATGGCAGGTCTTGAGCATCACTCCTACATCAAGAGATAATAGATGCTGACAATAATAATTAAATACTAATGACATTTAAAAGGAAGCAAGCTTTCATATTATGTAGTGACAGTGAGATTAGGTACAAGTTCCTCCAATTTATAAAGAAAATAAAATAGAAAACCACAGTTCCAGAGTCATTTCCAGAACTAGGATTCCAAAAATTGATTACAAATATTCTTGGCATCAAATTTCTTTAGTTTATTGTAGATTCTAAAATGTAAACACTAACATTAAAGGCACACTACATTTACCTGAATAAATCATAATTTTTTCACTTGAATTGTCAAAGTAATTCTACTAAACTGCCTGCAACAGGTTGGTTGGTTTGTTATGTTTCCATAGCAACATACCAACATATGTTTCCATAGCAATGATAAGTGGTTATCATTAAAATGCGTTAATGTAAAATTTAAGCACTGAATATTACAGAAGTTTGAGCAAAGTATAAACATGCACTGTGGCTGAAATCAATTTGTCAATCTTATTTCTGTGTTAAATACACTGTGGTTTCGATTAATTGATTAAGAAGTGTTTTTACTGAGACTATGATGTTAGACAGATTATTTGGTAGCAAATAAGAATATAGTGGAAAAAGGGTTTAAAAAAAAAAATCAATGTTACAAAAATAATTCACAGATCATCTGATAAAAGTTTGCACTGAAAGTAAGAAATGATAAAAGTATGTATGTAGTAAGAATGCAAGAATTTTATCGGTTTAATTTATTTATCTATTTTATTTACCTACAACTAACTACAAGGCTGTTTTTGATATTTAATTTTTGTGGCATCATTTGTATGTTTAATCTGCATGTGCACTGTGTGTGAATCATGTAGACAGTGGATTTTCTTGCGTGACAGAAATGGACCACAATTTTTTGCTCTCATTTCAGATCTTCCCTTCTGAGTCAGTGAGCACAAGTGAGTATGTTTGCGTGTGTGTGTGTCTTAACATTCGTGAGAGCCTAAAACAGGTATTATGCTAAAATCTCAGATCTGAAACGTCATGGGTTTCCCAATAAGTGCTTTAGCAATTTGTAAGTGTGGGAGTGGGAGGGGCTGTGGTTAACCAATGGAAAAGCTTCCTGAGACAATCATCTACACAAGCCCCACCTCTCACTTCCTCTGTCTGGTTGATCTCGTTTCAGCCAAAACCACAGAGCAAAAAGTCAGTGCACAGCACTTCCGAATTAGGACATCACCGAGATTTTTAAAAGTACTGTTGATGAAACATTTACAAATCGTAATGAAAAACACATTAAATGCTGAAATACTGAAAAGAAGAATGTCCATTTACACAAGTACAAAGATATATTATATATTATATAAATGAAATATATATATATATATATATATATACACACATATATATATATAATAGAAAAAATATTTGATTAAATGTAAATATATAAATATATATAGAAAGAGAAAAAAATATATGTATATATGTAAATAGAAATAAAAATATATAGATACACACACACACACACACACACACATATATATATATATATATATATATTTTTTGAAGAGTTTATTTGCAAAAACAGATTTTTTTTAATGGTTTAAGCTTCTTTTACAGCTGTATATTTTTCATTATTTTTACTTTTCATTTCATTTTTACTGGAATGCACAATGAAAAACATGATTTTTAAAAACTGTTGAAAATGTTTTGCAAATAAACTATTCATATATATATATATATATATATATATATATATATATATATATATATATATATATATTTTTTTTTTTTTAAATGTATTTATGTATTTATTTTCTTTTACTTTTTTATGTGAAGTTACTATTTGAACATTTATTTATTTATTTATTTTAGAATTTGATTAAATGTTAATATATAAATATATATAGAAAGAGAAAAAATATATGTATATATGTAAACAGAAATATAAATTATATATATATATATATATATATTTATGTATATTTATATATATGTGAATAGATATGAAATAATATATATATATATATATATATATATATATAATAGAAAAAAATATTTGATTAAATGTAAATATATAAATATATATAGAAAGAGAAAAAAATATATGTATATATGTAAATAGAAATAAAAATATATAGGTACACAGACACACACGCACACACACACACATACATATATATATATATATATATATATATATATATATTTTGAAGAGTTTATTTGCAAAAACAGATAGCTTTTTTTACAGCTGTTTCATTATTTTTACTTTTCACTTCATTTTTACTGGAATGCACAATGAAAAAACATGATTTTTAAAAACTGTTGAAAACGTTTTGCAAATAAACTATTCATATATATATATATATACATATATATATATATATATATATATATTTTAAATGTATTTATGTATTTATTTTCTTTTACTTTTTTATGTGAAATTATTATTTTAAATATTTATTAAACCAAAAATAGATATAAATATGACATTTATTTATTTATTTATTTTTTTTAATAATTTGATAATTTGATTAATTAACTTGCATATCATGTGAAATTTCCATCAGTTGATATAATATATCACAACTCCTCATAATTCTTTGGTAAATGAAAAATTAGCTAGTTAGTACAAATACATATAAGACAACATTGAGACATTCACTCATATAAAATATTTACTAATAAAATATTAAATATTTATGAAAAATATCAATTATTTTATACTGTTATAAAATAAAAACAAAAAATCCTCTAAAAGTTACCATAATTCTATGTTATACGAAATTAGGAGCCTCTTCAAGTTGTTGTTTTGTTTTGATCAGAAATTATCCAAAATCTTTGGCACTACTGAACATATGGCGACCTGATTTTGTGGGGGAATATGAGCACATGTAAAACGCTGATGTAAAATCTGTCCTTTGAAAGCGCCCACAATGCATCTCCACTCAACTGATTACAGTAACCATGAAACTGGAGCATAATCACTTCGCATTTGTATGTAAACACTGACACAAGCAAAGAAATCGAGCGAGAGGAAACGTGAGTGGTGATGACAAAATCAAAACGAAAAGAGGCATGAAAACGAGAGACGAGACACAGAGTGATACATGAACAGAGAGGTGAAAGGGAGGGAAATAAATACAAGAGAAAGAGAATGTCAACACACTCTCACACCCCCTGTCACGAAAGGTTTCTCTATAAATGAGCAAGATCATCACATGAAGTGCGTGAGATCGAGCTGTGACTGGGTGCGTGGGTAAGCACCGCAGTATCAAACCATCAAAGCCGTCTGTGTGTGTGTGAGGGCATATGGGGGGAATGGGGAAAAAGATTTTCGAGTGGTTTTTATTGTGGTTAGGGAGGGTCCCAAATGCCAAGAAAAGCACTACAATACCACTTTAAAATGCACAGATAACCGCTCAGAGCGTACCAACAGAAATGGTGGCAAAGTTCGAACACACAGACTTAGAAAACATATAAAAGAGCCATACTAACAGCAATAAATGGCAATTTAAGCAGAAGAGAAACAAGGTTTGTGTAGTAACTGTAATGGACTTTCTTCTGATGGCAGATTATGATGCAAATGCAAAGATTGTGACAGATAGCAGCTGAACTTGCACACTAGTGCATGTACATGTATGTTTCTTTGTGATAGCCTCACCTCGCTCTTGAGTTCGGCGATCTGCTGTCTCAGTTCAGTTATATACTGTCTGGAGTCTGAGTGATTCAGCTGGCCTTGGATCAAACCCTCCTCTTTCTGCAGGCAATACATACACACGCTTACACTTAATTACACTGATATAATGCAGGGCTCTACGCTTACTTTTCTTTTCTTCACAGTCAAAATTTTGAATATAGAAATATGAAATGATTTAAATAACTCAAAAGATACTTTAAAAATGAAATTAAAACTGCCAGTAGGTGGTGGCAATCAATGATTTAATTACTGAATCATTCATTCATTTGATTCGTTTGAACGGCTGATTCATTCAGGAATAAAGCAAGTGACTGTCTTTATGAATGGGAAATTGAATCATTGACTCACTAGATTAATTTGAAAACGCATGTTCATTCATAAACTAAACAACGCTGTGTTTGAATGGAGATGCGCAGCGGCTCAGTTGTGACTTGTTTTAAACTATTTTTGATGATGAAACAGAGCAAAATCAGACAAGAGTGTTTTAGTCAGACAATGTAAGTCACTTATTATTAACTTCTTGTTTATTTAACTGTTGTATTAAATCATTATCTCATTTACCATCTCCTTTAAAAATCATTAAAAGCTGTCACTCGTCTTAGTTCATCGCAATCTCACAAAGTTCCATTATAATCAACGAAGCTCTCTACACTGCACAATGAATCTCTTATTTACACGCTCTCTACACTTTGTTTATGAAAGGATTCGTCAGATATGTCTGTGATACGTATGTGTTTGAAGCTCCCCTCAGCGCAAACACAAATATGCTGATCGGGTCAGTTGCACTGGTGGTCCTAAATATTTTTTAATAGTCGCACGCAGTAGTTTTTAGTCGCAAATGCGACTGAAATGGTCACGCTGTAGAGCCCTGTAATGGCTGTTCTGAAGTTTTATGAACTTGTTAAATAGACATGAATAATGTCGCAATGGCCTGTATATCCCACCTGTATTTCTAGCTCGGCAATCTTTTGCCGGAGTTCAGCCATTGCGGCCATGCTGTCAGCTTCTCTTAGACGGACCGCCATCACCTCCTCTTTGCTCTAAAAGAAAAACAGCAAAATTATTTTTTTTTTAATTTTTAATATTATATTTAGTTTTTTCAAAGCTATTTCTGAAAAAGTTCTACGTTCCAATTCATGCATTCATTTATAAATGTAAGTTTCGTTGTAGTCTTACTATGTCTATTTACTAGGGATTCACTGATATTAAAATTCTGGCAATAATTATTTGTCTACGTCTGAGGTGTGACAAAAGATAAACTGCATATATATAAGTAAATAAAAAATAAAGCATTAAAAACTAAGATCAATCATTTTAAATGCTACAAATTAATTTAGGCATCACAGCTATAAAAAGTAAAGATGTTCATTTTTGGACATGATTTTCTTATTACATATTTCGTGATTTTTTTAGACATTAAAAAAAAAAATCATTCTAAAGTAGAAAAAATGAAATGATATTTTCTTGTAAAACACACTGTAACTGTACAATACTTCTTTTATTTTTATAAGTAAATAAAATTAGCATGTACAATTAAATATTCAAAATCATCCAATAACGCAAAAAAAAACTGATATGGCAGTAATATATGACGCATCCCATTTACTGTTTATCTCATTGATTATTCAGTTATCTGTTCTTCCTGTTTTGTATGACTGTGAATGCCCGCACCTTGCAGTCAGACTCGGCCATCTTTCTCTTCATTTCGTTGAGCTGGCTTTGTAGTGTTTTGTTGTGAGAAAGAGCGTTCTGCAGTCTCTCCTGCAGGCTGGCACTTTCTTGCTCATGTCTGACAACTAGTTTACAGTTGATCTGGTTCTATGGAAAAGTGTGAGGAGGTTAAGTGTGTCAGTTTGGTCCCTTCATCCTTTGAAGAAAACAACAAGGGCAAACATACTAACGCATCATGATTTTTGAAGTTTTATGTACAAATAAGTATGAATGAAAAATAAGTATTACAAATTCCATATATGGGCCAGGGTTATTACAGTTTACTATTACCATAAAAAAAGAAATTTCATTACTCAAAATAAGACAAAACTGAAAATAACAAATAAAAAAAAAAAAAAATGAAATGTATTTTCATTCAGCTAGTTGATAAGGAAACATTTCCCAATTTTGTTTAGTTTCAGTATTAAAATAACTAA
The DNA here is from genome assembly GCF_022985175.1 of Labeo rohita. Classification (NCBI taxonomy): domain Eukaryota; kingdom Metazoa; phylum Chordata; class Actinopteri; order Cypriniformes; family Cyprinidae; genus Labeo; species Labeo rohita. The sequence goes on from NC_066869.1 coordinate 20,432,077, forward strand.
AAATAAATTAAAATGAATAAATCAAAATAATAAATACTATATTAAATCTATTTATTTATGTATATAACAGGTATTTCTGGTCCTTGATTCTGATTGCCCAAATCCGCTATAATGTTATAATAATTATATTAACATATATATTAATATATATAACATATATTAATATGTTTTTGTGTCACGGAATGTAGTTGTAAAAGTTTTTTTTAGGCGAGAGAGTACTTATTTAGACTTTAAATATGCGGTTTGGTAATAAAGATAACGTCTATTTGAAAATTTGCTTTGATGTTTTTAGAGATGTGAGCTCCAGGGTGTCAGTGGACATTCAGCACTCATGAACCTGCTGAGAGCAGCTTTACCTCGATCAGCTCTTCTGGAATCTGATGTTTCTATAGTGGTTAAACATGAGATATAAATCGTTTTGGGTAAATCTGATGGGCAGTCTTTGGTCTCATTAATCAATTATTTGTTCCAGAGCAAATAGTTTTGGCTATAGAGGGCAAAATCTCCTTATGTTATATTTTATGTCAATTTAATGCTTTATATCAGAACACTGCCTTTGTACTTTTGACTAAACTGCCTTGCAACTTTTATGATGGCTGTTGTTGTTTATTAAATATTATTATTCAATAAATATGGCTGTATCTCAACTTGTGTGATATTGCTCATATATATATATATAACACATATTTGACCCTCGATCACAAAACCTATAATGGTCCATTTTTTGAAACTGAGATTTAATATATATGCAATTTCCATTGATATATGGTTTGTTAGGATAGGACAACTATTTGAAAATCTGGAATCTGAGGCTATTGTTTGGCTATTGTTACAAATATACCCGTGCTCCTTATGACAAAATAACACTGATACAGGCATTGTAGTTCTAACCTGGCTCTCCAGCTGCAGGTTTTTAAGTTTGACCTCTTTGAGCTCAGCTTGACCCTGAGCCTCTCGCAGTCTCAGACTCATCAGCTTGTCCTGTAGCTCATTCAGTGCATTCTTTTTAGGAGACTCTTTCCAGTGACCTCCTCCTCCACGAGACGTATGATGCTGTGATAGAAAATAAGATATGTAAAGAATTCGATTTGTGGGTCCAACAAAGTATCTTGCCGCAGCAAGGAATTTTATCGATCCTTTTGTCCCCTATAGAAATTCACATTTTTATGAATGCCAAAACACTTGAGTTAGGTAGACTTGTGGAGAGATTCTGCACCTGCCAGCAGTGGTTGAGATCAGTAACGGCCTCTTGCATCTCTCTAAAGGAGCGTAGAGTCTCCTGCTCTCTCAGTTTCACCAGCTTCAGCTCCTCCTGCAGCTGAGCTACATTGATTTCATCAGGCAAAGAGCTGTTCCTCTACGACACACAGACAACATTCTATGTTCTACACTTCAGTATCATATATTAAAAGCTTTAGAAAATAGTTGTCTACAATTAAAAACAAACAATTTCACCTGTGTATGTGCACAAGGCATATCTAGATCATTTTTACTGAACACACCTTTTCCAGATCGAGCACTTTGTCCTGCATTTCCTTCAAAGCACCGAGTAGTTCAGCCTCCTGTAGACGAGACTGTTCTAACTGAGTCTGCAGCCCACTCACAAACTCCTCTGTATACTGCAGACAGAGAAACAAAATGGATTGAAACACTGATGACTGCAGAGTAGGTTATAATGGCTGCCATTACATCACATTCTCTTATAAACAGAGTGTAACAGATATAAGGATTCTGCACACACACACACACACTGGTGACATTCCATAGTTACAATGGTTTTTATACTGTAAAAAACAAATTTCTATCCCCTTACCCTATCCCTACCCCCTATTTTCTGCTATTTTAGATTTTAAAGCTTCATTTTGTATGATTTAGAAGCTTTCTTGCTCATGGGGACCTCAAAAATTGCTGGTATTTCTATCCTTGTGGGGGCCCATAATGTAGGGAATACCAGGTAGACACACTCACACTGGTTTCCATGTTTTATGGGGACATTTCATAGGCGTGATGGTTTTTCTATTGTACAAACAGTATTTTCTATCCCTTTACCCCAAGCCTACCCCTCACACGAAACTTTCTGCTATTTTAGATCTTCAAAAAGCTTCATTTTGTATCATTTATAAGCTTGTTTCCTCATGGGGACCAAAAAAATGTCTCCAAAAGGTCACAAATTACTAATGTTACAATACTTGTGGGAGTCCCCATTTTGTCCCTATAATGTAGAGAACATCTGATGCACACACACACACACACACACACACAAAAATAAAGCTAAACTGTAGGCATTTCTTCACAGGATACAGCAGTTTCTTGAAGTAGAAATAATTTAATCCACAGTTTATCAACAGATTTTTAACAATAAACCTTTCATAACAGTCCTAACATGAGCTCCAACAACCTAAAAAGAGATCATCCTTGGTAGAAATCCTGAAAACCAAACTATCAATCAGAAGTAACTGTTTCCAAAGAAAACAAGAATCATGCCAAAAGAGCTCACCAGTGTCCTTCTGTTCCTGTGTAGCATGTTAAATGCTTTAAATTGTAAATTACATAATCCAGACACCCTTTTTATGCTCTTAAACTACTTATTTATTTGAATATTGTCCTCAAAAGTTTAATACTTGTATTTTAATATCCTTATTAATATACCTTATTCCTGTGATGCAAAGCTACATTTTCCACCGGCCATTACTCCAGTCTTAAGTGTCACATGATCCTTCAAAAATCATTCTACTATGCTGATTTATTATCAATGTTGGCAACACTTGAGCTGCCAAATATTTTTGGAACCTGTAATATTTTTTTCAGGATTCTTTGATGAATAAAAAGTTAAAAGAACAGCATTTATTCACAATAGTACTTTACTATTACTTTTTATCAATTTAACACATCCTTGCTGAATAAAAGTATTAATTTCTTTCAAATTTCTTTTCAATTCCTTTCTGACCCCAAACCTTTGAACGGTAATTTATATATTTTTATATTTTGCCATACATTTAAAATGCATTTTATACTTAAAATCAAAGACTAGAAGTCAACAATTTCATATTGTACAGGCAAATACATCTTATACAACATGGGAAGTTTAACGGGAAATGAATATACAGTATTGTAGGCTTTTTGTAATGTTTATCTCGCAGATGATATTAAAAAAAAAAAGATTATTTAAAATAAAAAAATGAAAAAAAGAAAAATTCTGAACCCAAGAATTCTATTTCAGTCCATTCTATATTTTGTGCCATTTTTGCTTGTTAACTATTAAGAATTTAAAGTTAGACTAATTAAACTATATTACTTGGTGGAAGATTGTTACAGTAAAAGTTTATTGGTTTATTGAACATTGGTGTTACTAATATCACTGTTGCCACCATTCTATTAAAGTAACAAGGCAGATGTCAGTGCCCAAAAACAGCCCTTGCCATGATAAAATGACTGCAACTTAGTAGGGCTTTAGACCCTTACATCATAAAATAACAATTTCAGCTTCTTTTGTATTTCCAAATAATTTTCAGATTATGTACGAAAAATGAGCAGTCATACTGTAAGTGTCTACTCATAGCAACAGATGTGCTTCTGGAAATTTATTTAGTTAATTTTAGCATTATCTATCACTGAAGTAGCAGTGTTGATGTGACTGTGCTTGTGCTGTGTACTGTGTGCATATACTGTGGCCTACCAGAGGGGGCTGTGGCCTGCCCTGGAGACTTGTGTGAAGACTAGTTCCCACGGACTTTTACTTCTGTTTTTCTTACCTCCCTCCATGCTTTCCAGTCACTTCATCATACCCGTATTACTCAGATGTTTCAATCACAAAGACATTTGCTCATTCTACCTCTGTGTACTTGAAAAGTGTTAGCACAAGGACTGGACTTTTAGCTAAAAACCAAATGCTTCCTTTCCAGTTAGCAGAGCAAGTGGAAATTTCACAAGAGAACACAAGGACTGCCAGAAATCCAGACTCTGCTTATGACATTTCAACGAAAGCTTAATTGAAATTGAAACGGTACAGGTCAATATGTATATATATGCGTGTGTGCATGTGTTTTAAAAGAGGATGTGAAATGCAGGCCACAAATAACATTTCATATCAACCACAGTGAGCCCCTTTGCTCTAGGTAATGAAACCAGATTCATCAGATTTAGGTCGAATGAGTAGCATAAATACTCACCCTTACTACTACTAAATCCCTGTCAGATCTACCAGTGTTTATTTTATTTTATTTTACAAGAAATGATAATAATAAAGAAATGTACAACTCAATTCAAAAACGTTTTTAAAAGAAGCGATGAATGAGTATTTCGATTTGCGTGTCTGAAACGCAGCTCAGTAGCAAAGGTCTCTTTTGCTTCTTCTTGCGGTTGAATGGTTTAAAATCACTTGAATGTTGAAATCGGCAAGACTTAGAAATGCTTGCATCAGTTTACGTTGGTTAAACTTGAACCAGTTTTAAGCCGTTTAACCCCATAGCTACAAGTAACACAAAAGGTTGACACATGGTACACTAGTTTTGTTGACATCAGCACCGCTATGGGACGATGGACAATTCTGAGTTTAACACAGGAAAATACACATGACCAGAGAGTGCTGCTCTGAGTGTGAAACATGTCACAGGGTCACAGTTCACACTCAACATGACACACACCACACCCCGACGACATCTCACACATGCCATTCACACTAAAACGAAAAAACTAAAAATTCTGAAATTCCCTGGTCTGCTAGATATTGATGCTTTAGCATCCACTCTTTTAACTTGTGAGGATGAAGAAAGAATTTAAATTATAATGATGGGTTCAAACAGTCAACTTGTTACTAACAGTCATTTTCATAAATCTTACCAGAAATTAATTTCTGACCTGCCAGTGACCCAGTTCAGGGTAATTCTGCCATGCGTAAGCTCATCTTTTGACTAAGAACAGCCTGCAGCCATGCATACAGCAAACATGATGGTGGTTTAAAAAAAATAAAAACATGTTTATGACATGTGACTTTGCTCAGTTTTCTGGTAAACTGCATGATCTTACAATGAGAATCTTTCATCATAATTAACTGCTTTGTTACTTACAATTTAACAGTAATAGTAGGTACCTTCAAAAGAATGCAGTCAAACTGATTTTCAGCTAGTAATAAACTTTTTTGTTGTTTTTGGTCAAGGGATGTGATTGTTCTGTCTGTTTCACACTGCACACATAAGCAGTGATAAAGCATAACTGGAAGAACCGGCCTGCTTTGCAGAGCTTTCACACTGATAGTGTTTCAGAGCTTACTGGGTTCCTACATTGATTATTTCATTGAATAACAGCCATAAATTATAAAACAGTTAATGTAAACAGCTTAAATCATCTATATTCAATCAGACTTGCTGAACAGAATGTGCTTTTTGTGTCTTTGTGGCACATGTGCCACATGCAGTGGCAGACATCTTTTTCAAACGATGGGTGAACGGTTTACTCCAGCCATTTAATGTAGTTTCATAAAAGCCTTTATTTAAAAAGACTGTTAATACAAAGGTTTTCTTGGCATTTTAGCAATATTTTCTGCTGAGGTCAGCCAGAGGCTGAGTTAGACTAACATTGTCCGTCATTTTGGCGGACAGGGTTGTAAAAATTCCGTCATAATCTATTATTGCCTGTCATTTCTAATTTTCATATTTTAATTATTAGAACACATTTGTTTTTATTTTTGTTCACATTTTCATTTTTAATAACAAACCTACAGGACGATATACACTGCCCTCCAAAAATTTGGAAAGTTTAGAAATGTGGGGTTTTGGACAATATTGTGATAATTTTGCACTGATAAGGGACAACACAAACTACGAATGCATTTTATTACATTAACAGTTTATACATAGAAAAAAAAATTATTTTCGATTCCTCAAAATATCCACAATTAGCAGCTATTACAGCTTCAGCATAATCTGGGGCTAAATTCATTGTATTCTAAACTTAATTGGCAATCAGTTGTTGAAGCTATTAAGGTGTGCTGACCCAAACATCTTTTAAAAACCTGGGTCAAGTTTAAACCAGTAACCAGGCATCACAGCTGGCAAAGAGGCATGTCTGACTTTAACATGTATATATTGCCATTATTATGTAATCAAAATGAAAATTATTATTGCTGGACTTCAATGATAATGTCAAGTTACTTTAATGTATTTGCACCAAAACATGATAAGGATTTATGCTGATATCGTCCAAAACCACACTTTGCCAGGGGTGTTTCCAAACTTTCGGAGGGCAGTGTAGGTTAAGGGTTTATTAATGAGATGAACAGATGAGACTGTGTAACTTTTCATGTTCAACACCTCAGCCTGCAGTGACAGTGATTTTAATATATTCTCATTTTTATAAACCAGTATCAATTCATAAATCCTAGTCGATCTTTTGGTCTATGCTGTTTTCCCTTGACGAATTAATAGTAAATACTGTGCCTCCCATCCAATAAACTGCAATAGGCTAAGCTTTGTGTTACTTTTGATATGAAACAAAGTTTTAGATTTCAAATTCTATCCATTTCATTAGGAAACTCCAGCACTAAATACCGTTCTGGCGCTCTTTAATGTGTCGTGATAGATCGTAGCTTCTGGTTACTCGCCTGTGCGTAATCAAACGCATAGCAAAACATTCGTGACAGTTTTATTTTTGTTCTGGATCCTGTGCTCTGCTGCTACACTGGCGTGCACTCGCCACTAACTGGACAGGGGTGGGAACAGTTAGAAGTTACAATAGATCACCCTCAGCGTAATCTGTCAAAGTGACGGCCGGCCTGCAGATTTTTCCATCACTGATAAGAAAAATTGGTTAACGCGACCTCTGAGGTCAGCCGAGTGCAGCAGAAATAGTCTCCCAGCTTGTAGCTACGCATCTGCTGTTACCTTGTGTTGCTGAAGTTCACGTATGGTGTCTTGCGCCTTCTCCAGACTCTCACTGGCTGTGTAACACTGTTGCCGAACCACAGCCAGTTCGCGCTTGATAACATAGTTCTCCTCGGCCTCCTGGGCTCGAGTCACCTGACCCTGAAAGAAAAGAAAAGGTGTAAGTTTCTTCTCGGGAGATTTGACTGTTAACTTGCAGTTAAGGGGAGATAAGAATGGCATTCCAATCAAAGTAATGAGAGGGGCTACATGCAATGATACATCTGCATCATAAAACCAAAGAAGAAATCTGATTGATTCAAGAACCAAAGGAATCCCACTGAATTTTGATGAATTATATGATAATGTCACCAGACCTAATACAGAACCTTGATGCACACCTATGCTTCCGCATCCCACATGCAAGGCTAAACTGTCGGCAGAGAGTGTCAGGGTTAACTTTCATCTGGAGTACCTCTTAGACTTTGTTACAGCCATACAGACAAATGAGCTGTCAAGGCAGTGATGAGAAACACAGAAAAACAAATAACCACTTTTCATGCAACAGGCCCATTCTCAGAATTGTGTGGAGGAGGCAGTGCAGGGGAAGGAAATAGTGGATTATAGGAAGAAGGTCGAAGAGAAGAAGCATATGATTGAGTAATGAGAGGAGGAAAGACAGAAGGGATTCGTTAGCAGCTGGCTTGACAGTACTGTACCTGAATCAACCTGTCTGCCAAAGCAGCACTCTCCTACAACACCAGAAGAAAAGAGGAAGAAAAGGAGAAAAAAGGGTACAGAGAAAAGAAAGAAAAGAAAAATATGTACAAGAAAGAACAGGGTGAAAGGGAAGGAAATAATGGATAAGCAAAAAAGGTGTTGAAAAACAAACACAGACATGAAGAGAAGAAAAAGGGAACATTTTTTAAAGTGGGGTAGGAAAAACATCAAGTGGTAAAGGATTGTAGTATAAAACATATAAAATTGAAAGTAACAGAATGAGTGTGTGTTTGGTAAAAAAGTTGCGGGGGAAGTAATTTCAACAGAAGAGGGCAGAGATAAAAAAAGGAGATGAGACTTTAAATATTTTACCATTACGAAAGAGGCAATACAGCTGAGCCTCTGTACAGATCTACATGCTCTAAAATTTGACATGACTCACATAATAAAGATACTTAGACTGTTTACTCAAACACAAAATAATCAGGGGTCAAGCATATTGCTTAGAAGAAACCATCTCACTTTTTCCAGTGTCTCAATCCTCTGCTTCAGTAGTCTATTTTCTGTACGTAGTCTCTGTTAAAATGAAAGGGAGAAAATAATTTCAATATATTTTTATTTAAAAAGCAAATGATATTTAAAAAATAAGAAAAAAGCCATGTTTTTTATTGTATTATTTTATTTTATTTTATTTTATTAAAATTACCAAAAATGTTGAATACTTTAATATATTTATAAGTAAATGATGAAGAAAGACCTTCTTTATGGAATATTTATTAATAAATCAAACCTGAATGGGGCATTTAAAGAGAAGTTCACTTCCAGAATAAAAATTTACAGATAATTTACTCACCCCCCCTTGTCATCCAAGATGTTCACGTCTTTCTTTCTTCAGTCGATAATAAATTATGTTTCTTGAGGAAAACATTTCAGAATTCCTCTCCATATAACAGACTTCCATGGTGCCCCCAAGTTTGAACTTCCAAAATGCAGTTTAAATGCAGCTTCAAATGGCTCTAAACGAAGGGTCTTATCTAGTGAAACATCTTCTAAACAAATTGACGATTTATATACTTTTTAACCTCAAATGCTCATGTTGTCTCGTCTCTGTGATGCGCATGCATAGTCTGTGTAATCCGGGTCAATACAGTTAGGGTATGTCCTACATTGCTGTTTTACCTTTTTGTAAAGGCGTTTGATCTTCTTTGGATGTTAACTTTGTAAACACTGGGTCGGTACTTCTGCAGCGATGTAGGACAATTTTAAAGTTGGGGAAGAAAACGAGATGTGAGTTTTTCGACATACCCTAACTGTCTTGATCTGGAAAAACAGAGTTCACGCAGACATAGGACAAGACGAGCGTTTGAGGTTCTAAAGTATATAAACTGTCAATTTGTTTAGAAAATTACCGATTGTTTTGCTAGATAAGACCCTTCTTCCTCGGCTGAGATCATTTAAGTCATTTGAAGCTGCATTTAAAATGCATTTTGGAAGTTCAAACTTGGAGGCACCATTGAAGTCCATTATATGGAGATAATTCCTGATTTTTTTCCCTCTAGAAACATGTCTTATCAACTGAAGATAGAAAGACACAAACATCTTGGATGACAAGGGGGTGAGTAAATTATCTGTAAATTTTTGTTCTGGAAGTGAACTTCTCCTTTAACAACAGCAAAGGTACACACATTTTTTGTATAGTATCCTTAGTAAAGCTCAAGTGAAACATCACTGGATAAAAGAGACATTTTGCCTCGGAATTTTAAGGTTCTATCTACATTCTGAGCAGTTTTGAGATACTGAGTTTCAAAGTTTTTGTGTTCCATAGACTTCTGTAGATAGAACCCTTTCTGTTTTCTAAAAAAAGGCCCAAAATGGCCACATATGTTAATAAGTTGTCACAGAATAAGAATATGTGAATAATTCAATTTTGACAAAAATGTCAGATAGAACCTTGTAAGCAGCAATGTGTGCACGTACAAATGAAATTCACATTAATTGCCAAAATAGCTGAACTAAGTATAGGTTTTAAACAGTGCATGCGCCATTGTATCTAAACACGCATATACAAACCTTAATTTCTATCTGTTCCTCCATCTCTTTGTTCTTGATAGTGGTATATTCCTTTTCTAACCTGTGGATAAAAAGACAGCAACTGAATCTAGAGAAGAACTAAATGTCTTTTATTTATTGTTAATTTTTACTCATAGATCACTCAGTTGACTCACTTTTTCATTCTTTTGGGATTGTATTTGACTTGATAAGCCCGTAGGATCAGTTTATCCGGGCAGCTATCAAACTGATGCGGAATCACCTTCTGAAAGTGCTGCGTTGAGATTGTTAAACAAACATCAGTTTAAATGTTGCTGTTGTTTGTGTTGTTGCATGTATAAAATATTGATGGTTTTCCCCTAACCTGTGACATTCCCTCCATGTCTAGCTGTATGAGGTCTGTCTGGTTGTACTGCAATATCGCTATTCCGACTCGGAATATGATCTCCAAACCCTGAGAAAATAACGCATAGTATTCATACAATCACAGACTAACATCTACACCAAATGCTCACACCCTAGTATATTCATCTCTCTAATAAGTTCTTATAACACCCTAGATGCATTCACACCTTTGAAAAAAACTGAAAACCTGCATGCAACACATACAGTACACGCAAATTCTGTACTTGATAATGCTTACAGTATATATCGTAGCAGGGACTTTCCAATCTTGCCATAATATTGACTTTAACCTTTTTACTTTAGCCTCACATAAACCTTAACATTTTACATTTTCATTATAGCACACTATATTTTCTTTGTACACTATGGTACACTATGTTTTCTTTGCACATTCAGAACACAGTGCAACTGTACCTCAACCACTTTTCTTTTGAGTTTTTCAGATTTTGCTAACTTCCGGGAACATTTTGTCCATAAAGCACACAGCAAGTACAAGTCACTAACACATATAAAATATGCAGAATCTCGTGTCCATACCTCATACATAAAGATGTCAAAGATACGTGTAGCTATTGGAAGGGGCAGGAAGGTGAGGAAGAGTGTGAGAAACCAGGACGAGGCGTACATAGATGTATGAAAACTCTGAGAACGGAAATGAACGTTCAGCTCTGGCAACTGCTCCTGATAACACAGATGAAAACATGATATCAGCAAAAAAAAAAAAAAAAAAAAAAAAAAAAAGTACAGTGTATGACAGTACATGAAAATACTTTTGAGAAGAAACTCAAATGGATTGCCTCTTGACTGTGTCTATGCACTATAAATCTGTTGCCTCCTTGTGGACAAACTTGGCACTACTCCAGGCATCTTGGCATGCAGTATGAAATATATAATAAGAGAAAATCCACCTGTGTCTAATCAATGCAAAAATCACAATAAATAAGACTTTAATTGCACCAATCTTGGCCCATATACCAGTTATAATGTTACAAAAAAATATTCTAATTAATGCTGTTCTTAAAAATTTATCACAGTTTACACAAATGTATTTAGCAACACAGCTGTTTTCAACTTATTTTTAATACAGTAAATAAATGCAGTCTTCTCTTATACAATGGCATTCCATTATTGGACAAGCAGTCTGTAATGCCTTTTTCTGTGAATGCACATTTATTAGCTTGGATTCTATCAACTATTCTTCCTTACCTGTAGCAAGTGCTCAAACTGGTAGATGCACAGACCCAGTTCAGCCATGCTGGGTTTAAACAACTCTCTAAGCCTGTACTCCTGCATCAGTCTGACAAACACACAGAAAGCCTCCTCCTCCGGCATCTGCAAACACATAATGAATGATGAATTTGGTTTATGCAAAGTTTGGCTCACAGACATTTCTTTACATTACTTTAGTTCATAATGATAAGCAAAACGCAGAAGCAAACCTGCATAAGTAGCAATCCTACGATGAAGGCACTGCCCTGACAATAACCAACCTCACGATCAACCAGAGAATATGCCTGTGAGATCAAGAAACATCCATGCAAGTTAAAGTTATAGTTATTGTTTTTTTTTTTTTGCTTATCCAAGATTGAAAAAATGGCTACTGAAAATTCAGCTTTGCCATCAAAAAAATTAATTACATTTTAAAAAATATTCAAATAGAAAATAGTTGTTTTAAATTGTAAAAATGTTACAATATTACTGTTTTTCTTGTATTTTTTCCTGTGTTTTGTATTATTCTCTGGTCACCTCTGACTTTCACTGTATTGAAAACATTGGCCTCATTCTGCTAAATATATTCTTTTTATCTACAGAAGGAATAAAGGATTTTCTTTTTTGTGTGAACTCTCTCATCACTTGCTCTTTATTTCATTTGCTCTATGGTGTCGCCACTTAAAGGAGAAGTCCACTTCCAAAACAAAGATTCACATATAATGTACTCATCCCCTTGTCATCCAAGATGTTCATGTCTTTCTTTATTCAGTCGTAAAGAAATTAGGTTTTTTCGAGGAAGACATTTCTGCATTTTTCTCCATATAATGGACTGATATGGTCCCCCCGATTTTGAACTTCCAAAGTGCAGTTTAAATGCAGCTTCAAACGATCCCAAATGTGGTTGTAAACGATCCCAGACGAGGAAGAAGGGTCTTATCTAGCGCAACGATCGGTTGTTTTATTAAAAAAATACAATTTAAATACATTTTAATCTCAAACGCTCGTCCAGCAGGCCATTAAATGGAGAAAAATGCTGAAATGTTTTCCTCAAAAAAACGAAAAAGCCATGAACATCCTGGATGATAAGGGGGTGAGCACATTATATGCGAATCTTTGTTTTGGAAGTGGACTTCTCCTTTAATCTGATCTGCTCTCCATCTTTCACCACCCATTTCTGTCTTTCTCACCTTCATGACATTAAACAGAACTTCCTGTCCCAGGCTGTCCTGGCCTTTGAAGAAGTCATGTTCTGGATATGTGCGGGCAATATCTCTGCGTATGAGTTTTTCACAGGGTGAGGACATCTTTAAGAGTTCAGAATACTGATTCTTTACTGGCATGTCAGTGGCATTACATAATAACTGCCAAACGATCGCTCGGAAATGATGAGGAATGCCTTTCCTTATTAGCTCCTGCAGATAGAGAGATGGTACAGCAGAAAACAAGAGAGTTTCAGATCCTTTTGTCGAGCGTCTATGATGTGGGTTAACACATCGTCATTCAAATTCTGAATGAAAAAAGGACCAATCAATCACCTTCAGAAGTTTGTCTTTCTTTCGTCTCCACTCGTCCCACTCATTGACAATCCGCCCCCACAGGATCCAAGTGTCTTCTTCTAAATGGGACAGGTTGGAAGATGCAGATGAGCTCGATACCAGAGAGGAGCCACTATTCCTCCGAGATCCACTCATTGAGCGCATGGATTTGGAATCTGCTTCAAGCAACCTGAATGCAACACAAAACACTGAGATCACAATAGTGCAGCTAAGTGGTTAAAGATCTGGGCTGCTACCCAGAAGGAAGTAGGTTCAAATTTTGTAAGGGAGGTTAAACCTATTCAATTGTTCAAAGGTTCAGAGCCTGTGAGACTGTTTTCAAAGGAATTAATAGCTTTATTCAGCAAGGACATATTACATTGATCAGTGACACTAAAGAAAGTAGAAGTGACAGTAAAGAAATTTACATTTCAATCAAATGCTGTTCTTTCAAACATTCTATTCATTAAACAATCCTAAAAAAAAAAAATCACAGATTTGCCATCACTGTAATGAAGTACATAACAAATGATTCAGTAGAAAGGTAGCTATTTTAAATCACAGTAATATCATAATTTATATAATTTACTATAATTCATGATATTACTGTTTGTAGGGTAGAGTGGGGGAAAATGGCCTTCTTGAGGTAAAACTCCTCCCACACTGTTTTTCCCAAAATAACCACCACTAGATAAAGTCAAGATTATTTTTTGCTGTAAATATGGCCTGCATTGACAAGAGTGATGTAGAAGTATTCACCATTAAACTGGTGCTGTATGAGGAAAAAAAAAAGTGTTTTAATGCTTGTTTTGTAGAACATCACACTTATATATGATATGAGTATAGTAAGGCCTGTAGATAAGGAGTACGTTTTCAGACGGGGGGCATTTCACCCCACCTGTGTGGTTGCTAAAAATCTAATAACATGACATTTCTGGACATTTTTCATACTTTGGTTTGTGACTAAAATTATGATAACCATTCTGAACACACTGAACTTTTGTTTCACTAAAAAACAAAACAAAAAAAACCCCACTGTCCTTAAGGATGGTGTTTTCTTCCACTCTACACTTCTGTATATTTGATCAAATGAATGTACTTAAAGGGATAGTTCATCCAAAAATGAAAACTACTCAACTACTCAAAGATTTACTCACCCTCAAGCCATCTTAGGCGTACTTGACTTTCTTCTTTCAGATGATTACAGTCAAGAGTTATAATAAAATAAATGTTCTGACTCTTCCAAGCTTTTTAATGGCAGTGAACAGTGGTTGATATTTTGACGCAAAATAGAGTTCGTAAATCTGTCATAAGAAGTACTCCACACACCTCTCTGGGTGTATAATAAAGGCTTTCTGAAGTGAATTGATGCGTTTGTGTAAGAAAAATATCCGTATGTAAAACTTTATAAATCTTAATCTGTAACTTCTGCTAACTGTCGAACACACATTCGCTACAGAGTGGCATTCCAAGCTAGTCTCGTGAGAACCAAGTTTTGTTTACAGCAAAGGAAAACCAGTCTCTTCTCATTTTATATTGAAATCCTCTGGCATTTTTCTTGACAAACCCTTGTTTTGTTCTTCTAATTTGTGACCACCCTGTTGAAAAAAAAAAAACTGCTAAAACCAGCCTAAGATGGTTGGTCATAGCTGGCCAGCAGGGTGGTTTTAGAAGGGGTTTTGGCCACTTCCTTAGCTGGTCAGGCTGGGACACCAGCTGGAACAACCAGGTAAAACCAGCCTAGCCAGGCTGGTAGACCAGCTAAAACCAGCTACTTCCAGCCTAAACCAGCTAAGACCAGCCAACCAGCTTAGGCTGGTTTTAGTTGTTTTTTTCAGGAGGGCGGTGTTTTGTTTAACTTAATTTTCTTTACACAAATGCATTACATCGATTTGCTTTAAGAGGCCTTTATTAACCCCCCGGGGCTATTTGGAGCACTTTTTACAATGGATGGATGCACTTTATTGAAATTCTATTAGACTATTGAACCTCAACAGCCATTCACTGCCATTATACAGCTTGGAAGAGCCAAGACATTTTTAAATAAATTTTTAAATAATATGGGCTTGTTAATTGATGACATAACACGTCCGACGAACGCACCAATGAACGCTGTTTCCGTGTCCTCACTTGATAATACTATTTCAGCAGCCGTTAATGAGCACTGTTTATTCATATTAAACATTTAAGCTAAACGTTTTCAAATTTATGGTGTAACTAATTTTTATATTTATTTATTTATATTTTTATTTTCATTGTTTGGCTATCTGGGTTTTTGGTATGGAGTTAAAGAGTAGGATTATAATTTTTTGGTAGTATTATATCACATTGTAAGTGTATAATTAGCACCGCTTGTTGTTTTCTTATGTCATCGGGACCTGGAAGTCACGGAAGAGGTGATGCATGGCGTCAGACTTAACAAGCGAATAGTTCCGGTCCTTGATTCTGATTGGTTGAGCCATGTTCAAAATTGTTGTAAATTATTATACAAACATACACATTTGTTTACATTTGTCTGTCGCTCGCAACCACTTTGTTGCAACCACAACAGTTTCTGAGTAACTACACTGTTTTTATATAGAATAATGTTTTTATTAATACCATTACATTTTATTTGCTCTGTTTTGTAAAACCTGTAAATGTAATAAACATTTTATAAAAGCAATAAGCCCCATGAAGCCGTGGTTTACAGTGAATTTATAACAGTTAATAGGGGTTCGCTTTACATCGTTCCTAACAATGCTCCTTAGCCGTTATAAATTCACTGTAAACCATGGCTTTTTGGGGTAATTTTCATTTTTGGGTGAACTATCCCTTTAATAAGTCCTAATAAGATTTAAAAATTAAAATCTTCAAAAATCATACAGACCCAAACTTCTGAATGGTAGTATACATCTTTTGCTAAACTATCACCACTGTGTCCTTGAATTTGTTGTGAAACTTGTTTAAATTACAAATTTGCTACTGCTGCATTTATATTGGTGGTGATTAGGAACAAGAACATGGAATTTTAGGGTACAGGATGGGATAACAACAACAAATAACTTAACAAATCAACATATATATATATTTTTTTCATTTCTAAAGAAAACTGCCACACTGTTGCTTTGCTTGAACTGAGGAGCTACAGTGATCTGTCACGGCCCATTAAAAAGCGTCAAAAAGTTTATTGTTTTTACACTGTTTGAATTTTGTAATAAATTTTTGTTATAAAATGAACATAATATGACTTTGTTTCATCTCAAATGTAACAAAGAACAGAGCTTATTGTGATTTATTGGATAAGATGTGCGCTAAACATTACGTTCAGTGAAGTTTTGTTCACACATCAACTGAAAACAGCCCAGACTAAAAGAACAATTCTTGGGATTTAAGAATCAATATTGGTTATCAAAAGTCACTTTAAAACCTGTTGTTCAACACAGCGAATTCATGTAAAGGACTTGCGCCCTCACCCAAAATTTCCAGTCGTAGTGATTGCTATTGAAATGACTGGATTTCGTTTGCTAATTTCTTCAAGCAATGGTAAATGTGACCTTTAGCGCATGGATTTTTTTTCTGTTTTATTGTCTAGAAGGCAATCGTAAATGAATATGCAAGTCTGATCACTCCTAAAGTATGTCAAATGTCAATAGCACACACTCTGAGGGACACAAAGTTTGTTCGAATTCCTACTCTAAGTATGAGTAATACTAAGTAATGGTTGCCTTGGCACAGACCACTAAACACAATACAAATGCCTATTCATACCCGCCTGTTGACTCCATCACCGCTTGAATTTAAAATACTGTACTCCATCCAGACTATATAGGCTGAATAATAGTGTAATATAATAATAATAATAATGTTTTGTGAAGTCTTAAGGAAACCTTGTGATCTGTCTAACAGAAGCACAGAGAATGTTTAAACTCATTTTTACGAGTGCAGCTGCAGTCCTCTTAAATGGTCCATTAAAGTTCTACATTCAGCATCGTAACTGTTGCTGTTGTTGTTGCCAGGTAACCACCACAACTGATTAATAGCGAAAGCTTGGTACATATCAGCTGTTACAGGAAGACAAGCTTAAATGCTATGAGTTTGACACTCACAGGTCAAACGATAAACCACACATTTATCATTCTGTCTCAAGCGTGCATAGTGTTCCCTTTGTTGAGGTGTTGCTACCTTTAGAGTGATGTCAAGTATCAAAGCGCAACACACTATGTGCGTGTCAGCACATCACACGCACATAGCGTGTTGCGCTTTGATTCTCACTTGACATTTGCTCTGCGCAATTGTCCATTTGCTCACACCTGATGTTGTTTCAAATACTGACATGTTTCCAGACAGGTTTGGAACGACTTTTTTTCCATTATATGCAAAATGTGATTTTTAAAAAGTATCCTGGCCACTCTTTTTTTCATATATTCAAAGTAAATGAGAACTAGTCTATCAAGAGTCTATACGCATTATATTCTTTTGAAGTCATTAGATAGCTTTGTGAGAAAAAAAAAAATAGGTTGCCCTTCCTTTTCAGTGAGCTGTTAACCGCAGAGACCAGACTATTGAGTTAATAAGTTTAACCTTAGAACCAGATAAATCAGATTTGTTAACAAATCATGAACTAACAATTTTGTAAACTAAAACAACACAATTTTTGACATAAGGAATGTAACATATGTAATGTAATAAGAAATCAAAATCTCATGATACAATATGAAGTCCACGATACTTATCGCAATATAATAAAAAATATATTGGAAATAATAATAATAATAATAATAATAATAATAAAAAGACAAATAAAGAATTGGAAAATAATTACAATTTTGTACATTTTAAAGTTATATTATTCTATTTAGTGCACTTTGAGAGTTCAAAATTAAAAGTTCCACCCCATGTTCCTAACTAAGAAAAATTAAGTCACTGAACTGACTTGTACCTAAACTTTAAAGAGGTTTTTTTTAGTTGTGATATACTGTCTCAGTCTAAATTACATTCACACTGGTGTTTTAGAAATCAAACAAATTAGAATATAATAATAACAAATTTATATTATTGTTATTCCTATGACAGTAATAGCTATATATTGTAAAAATATTACACTGTAAAATAAATAAAAATAAATATTTGATAGGTATTCATTTTTCTTCTTTACACTACAGTAGGGAAATTACAATACTTCCCTAATGTCTACACTTGAAACAGATGTTTTGAATTTGAACTGCAGTAACGTTACCCATTTAAACCACTAGCTGCCAGCAATTCATACTGCACTTTTAAGCTTTTATTTTGACAGAAATGGCAGTAGAGCTTTTATTTTGAAAGAAAACTCCAGCTTCAGTGAGAACAGGCTTACAAAAATGCAACTTACTAAAAATCTAGTGAAATGCTGTAATCATCTGCTGCGAAAATAAAGCATAACTTGTGGCAGTTGTGTTCCCAAATGTGCACTAAACTCACAGCACATGCAATAAACGAGTTCACTGCATTCACCGTGAATAGAGCCATTCTGAGGCACGGAAAACATCAGATCACTAGCTGATCACCTGAACGAACAGACTTGATGAAGGGACTAAGCCATATTGTGCTTTCGGTTTTAGTTCATTTGACAGGTACTGTGCCAAAGCATAACGGCCAATAAAACACAACTTCAAAGACCTTTTATGTTAGAATATTTTAAAAAATCTACACATTTTTGCCCAGAAAACCAAAACCAAGTGACTACAATAATATTGAGACAGTTTTGCTATTGCGATGCCCAATATTGATAACATCGTTACACCCCTAATTGAAATAAAATTAAATTTATTAGAACAAACCAGACATTGCTACTTCTCTCATGGTTACACCAAGAAAAACTACAGCGATTTTCAGGAATGAGTTATGACATGTATTATATTATTATAAGTAAATAAATGATTAAAGAATAAAAAATGTAAAGAAAGGAATTAATTGTAACTACTGGTTGTTGATTGCATGGAGGCAGATCTGAATGTGAGCTTCCAGCCGATTGCACACAAAAAGTATTTTCATAGCTCATAAAATTATTGTTGAAAAACCAATGGGCTATTTTAATGATGTCCTTACTAGCTTTCTGGGCCTTGAACGTGGTAGTTGCATTGCTGTCTATGCAGGGTCAGAAAGCTCTCAGATTTCATCAAAAAATATCTTAATTTGTGTTCTGAGGATAAACCCGTCTTATGGGTTTGGAACAACATGAGGTTGAGGAATTAATGACAGAATTTTCATTTATGTGTGAACTATCCCTTTAAATAAAATAAGAAATAGTTTCGGTCACTGACTTCCACTGTATGGACAAAAAATACTGGCAGATTGTTTGCATGTACGTTGCTCTTGTTTTACCTGTTCTGCTCCTCCAGTTTAGCCAGAAGCTCGAGCTCATCTGGACTGAGGTTCTCTGAGTCAGCCGGGGAGGCTGCCGGGGCGGAGAGCGCAGCATCATGGGAACTAGAATCCGGACTGAGCACTGGGCTGCCAGCTAGAGGAGGGTCAGTCTCCAGTCCGGAAGGCGAGTTGAGGTCCTCCAGCTGAACAGAACCTGCCATCCCTCCCTCTCTCTCTGGGCTGCTGCTAGGGCTTGACATGACGGAGGAACCCAGGACAGGAAAAGTCAAGCAGTGACGCGGAGACGTGGAAGGATACTACAAGGGTCTTGGCGCCGTGGACGTAGACAGGCCTCCTTGAAGACGTGAATATCAGGACTGGGTTAATCTGTGGAAATGAGGAAAGTGAGATTATGTATTGCAGGGTTGGATAATTAATAAAAAAATACTGATATTTCAAGTATGGCTGCTGCGATTAACTAATTAATCACTCAGTGTGATTGATGAGAGGGCTCTAGTATTGTGACGACTGTCATAGAGATAAGCTGTTATTTCTCAGGGCAGCTATTTTGGTCTCGTCTTTTGATTCAGTCAATTTTATTTCTGATTATAAGTCGGCACTAGCCGCTGTATGGCTGAATTTATGTTGGACATTTATGCTCATACAAATTTGACGTTTGTATTAATAATAAATGCTTTTAATTCTAGGAACTTTATTTTTAATGTTGGGAATTTTTTATTTGTAAAACAAGTAGTTTTATGAGAACATGAATAAAATTAATAAACCGGTGAAAAATTATTGGCAGAAGTTAAAGTTAAACAAATGATTAATCAACTAATCAGAAATTTTTATTTTTAAATTTTATTTTATTTTTAGCATCATTAGTCCAGTCTTTAGTGTCACGTGATCCTTCAGAAATCATTCTAATATTTTATAATAATAATTATTATTATTATTCAACATAATAATAATAATAATAATAATAATATATTTTTTTTTTGCAGCAAATCAGAATATTAGAATGATTTCTTAAGGTTCATGTGACTGGAGTAATGATGCTAAAATTTTAGCTTTAAAATCACAGGAATAAATTACATTTTAAAATGTATTAAAGTATAAAACAATTATTTTACATAGTAAAAATATTTAAAGTTTTTACTGTTTTTACTGTACTTTGGATCAAATGAATGCAGGCTTGGTGAGCAGAAGATACTTCTTTAAAAAACATTAAAATGTTACTGTTCAAAAACTTTTGACTGGTAGTGTATAAATTGGCACTAGCCGCTGTATGGCTGAATTTATGTTGGACATTTATGCTCATAAAAAATTTGACACTTGTATTAATAATAAATGAATTGTTTTATTTGTAAAACAAGTATTTTTATAAGAACATAAATAAAATTAATTAACCAGTGAAAAATTAATGGCAGAAGTTACAGTTAAACAAATGATTAATTAACCAATCAGAAAATAATTGATAATTTACCATAGGAAAATAATTCTTAATTTAATCAAAAGATCTGAAAAAATAATCAATTGAAAAAAAAAAATCATTATTAACAGCCTTAAAATTGCAGCCTTTGCAATCCGATAAATCACAATAAGCCAAATCACAATTTCGGTTTGACTCTGATTAATTCCGACCTATTAAAATTGGCTCGAAACAACAAACAGTTAATCAAACAGTTCATCTAACTGCATGGATCAATGCCACTTCATACTCTCATAAATGGGGGATGACGTGCAAAGCAAGTGTGGAAAGCAAGCTGTCTGAATACAACCACAAAGAAAAATGACAGTACAGCGTATGTGAACTCTTTTTTTTGTACTGCATTACAACAACTAGCTATCTGTGCATCCTACAACAAACCACAGACATAAACGGAGCAGCTCGGCCACAACTAAAGCCATTAAAGAGAGAGAGAGAATGTTGTATAGAGTAATGGACGGGTGACATAGAAATACACAAACACTAACGCGTTCATTACTAAATTACTGAAGACAGATAAATGTGGTGTTTTCTCACAAGAACATTAAAATGCAGAGCTTGGTAAGGTCTGTTTGGGTTTGGAACAGAAATATACATTATTTCTGTAGTTTCACATAGTCCATAGAGTTAAACAGTCACAGGTCTGGTCTACACTGAAACTTATTCTGGCCAAGAACTAGACAGGAAGAAACCACAGCTCATTTTGTTTTGACGTGCCATTTAGGGGCAGGGTTATCTGAAACTATAACCAGTTATGACAGTTATGGCACTTCTTTTCTGGCAGAGAAAAAAATTAATGCTGTGACAGTTACACAGAAACCACTGGGATAGCATAAAATGTGAATATGCTGAAATGCTGAATATGCTTTTAGATAAATGCTGTTCTTGTGAACTTTCTATTCATCAAAGAAACTTAAAAAAATTCTACTCAGCTGTTTTTTAACATAATAATTATATATATATATATATATATATATATATATTTATTTATTTGATGAGCAACAAATCAGAATATTAGAATGATTTCTGAAGTATCATGTAACTGGAGTGACCATGCTAAAATTTCATCTTTGAAATCACAGGAATAAATTACTATATATAAATTACTATATATAAAATATTTCAAATTTTACTGTTTTTTTGCTGTACTTTGGATCAAATTAATGCAGGCTTGGTGAGCAGAAGAGACTTCTTTAAGAAACATTAAAATGTTACTGTTCAAAAACTTTTGACTGGTAGTGTATAAAGTAAGTTAAATATATAAATATATTTTATTTATAAGTTACCAAATAGAATATTCTTGTTGAAATTTTTAATTACACATTAAGAAAACTCCCCCATCCCCTATCGAACCATACCGAAACTGTGAACCCAAAACCCGAATACATACCGAACTGTGAAAAATCTGAACCGCTACACCCTTATTGAATGCAGTCTATGGGCTGACACTATTCCTACAGCTTGACTCCTACACACACTATTCAACAACAACAACAAAAAAAACTGTATACCTTGAATGCACTGTAAGACATTTTGGATAAAAGTTTTCCATTTGCATAAGTGTAAATGTAAAATGCAAATGTCCAAAACATGTCACAGACATAAGCATCTTTCTCTAACACACACACACACACATACTAAATCGCTTATTCTTCTGTGAGGGAGAATGCAATAAAAACAGAAAGATAACCCACAGCTAAAAATAAAGTACAAGATGAAACCTTTTTAAACAAAGTAAACACACACTGTGGACAATGGCAGCATTCATATCAGAGGAGCAGTCCAATCAAAAGAACCATTAACAAGCGCATGAATCCAATCCTCCCTGACCAAGACATCACACACATACCCAAACACAAACACACTCTCATCTCTGGTCAGTCGACGCAGTGCAGTCACGAACAAACACAACAGCAACATCCTGAAACTAGCAGTAATCTGTCCTTAGCAAGAATTGAGAGACATTCTGAAAATGACCTTTAATAAAACTGATTATGCAAGATCTTCATCCACATCAGAATAGTTTATTGCCATCATCATTATTGTGATTTTTTTTGCATTTTGCATTTGTTCCTCTGATAAAGAGATGATAAAATAACAAAAACTGATTTGCATCTTGATTGTTGCATTTCCTTTTGGTGCCATTAGAGGCGCAAAAATTGCACTCTTCACCCAAGACAAAAATGCAGCGTCTGTGTAGCACAACCACAATGCAGCAAACCACAACAATCTCCAACATTCAAAGTCACTGCTATAAGAACTTCAGATTTCATGGTTTGTCAAAACAGCATTAGAATATGACTAATTCGCTGTCACTGTAACATTTTAAATCATCTCCAGTTTAGCCTTTGGCCTTTCAAAATGGATCTGAAGCATACTAATTCACTCACAAAGCTAAAAAAAAAAAAAACTGGACACTTGAAATAGAAATAATACGAGAGATGCAAAGGCCTTATCATCTTGGTAATGGCACAGAAAAACTGTGTGTGCCTGTCTGCGTGTGTGTAGTCACTGAATACAATAACACCACTGTGTTTGCTGCATCTGTCTCTTTCTTCTTCTGATGAGCAGCATAAGTGTGGTTATTGTAGCTCTTAGCATAGTGTCAATCACAAACTCCCTTCCCCCACACGCATTCAAACCCAAACCTCCAAACCTCAATCTCGCTGTCTGTACAATCACCTACATTCTTCATTGACAACCTTTCACACCATGTGCAAAATTAACTTTTCACCATTCCAGTGGCTGGTGAACATTTGCATTATTTTAGATACACACTACCGCTTAAAGAAATTAATCAGTTTTTTCAACTATGCATTGCATTAATGAAAAGGACTTTGATAAAACATGTTTCAAATAAGTGCTATTCTTTCGAATTTTCTTTTGAATCCTGATTTACACAAAAATATTAAGCAGCACAACATAAGAAATGTTTCTTGAGCAGCCAATCAGCATATTAGAATGATTTCGGAAAGATCACGTGACACTGAAGACTGCGGTAATGATGCTGAAAATTCACTGTTCACAAATTCACAAATTCACTGTCTCTGTTTTAATGAATGGAGCAGACGAGCGGTTTTGTTTACTACACACGCTGAAGCGCGCGTGACACTCGCAGTGATTTCAGCGTCTGTCGTCTCACTAAATGAGGACATAAATACATCAACAATATCTGCTGAGAGTCACTGAGCATTTGACCATTCCATTTTGGGAAAACTAGCATTATATCATATACACACAGAAATATAAATGTAGACATGGCAACCCGTCAAAATAAAAGTCCAGTTTAACTTGAAGACATTGTGCCAGATACATATTACTACTACTACTACTACTAAAATGAAACAAACATTATTTTTAGGGTATAATTACATTTCTTCCATGTTTTAATTTTAACAGTAAAATTTTCCCTTTGTTTGCCAAAAATAAGTTTATGCCTTATGCCAAAATTAATGTTTTTTGCCTTCATTTGATAACCAGATCATTTGAAATACACAACATAGAATTTCTGACGCTAAAAAAAACTTTCATAAGGCTATTTTAAGAATAAATCTGAATAAATTAATTATGCATTCAAGTAATCAGACATGCTAAAACACAGAATTTGATAACAATAAAACATATGGTGAGAAAAAATAAAACATAGGGCCCTAAACATGTCATTTTTGTTAAACCTTTATTAAATTGATGTGAAATTGTATAAGTTTCATGATTTTAATTAATTAGACATGCTCTTTGATTAATAAAATTTAGTTGAGAAAAATTAAAATGGGAAAAAACAGAATCCAGACAAATTAAAACGGAAAAAAACGGAATTTGGAAAAAATAAAACTGATTTCATAAGGCCCTAATATTACTGTATTTTTGATCAGTGCAGCCTCGGGGAGCATAAGCGCTTCACTGAACTTGCATTGTCAGTGTTTATTACGAGTGTCACAACATTTCAGATCTGACGTACTTAAAGGAATTGCTATAAATATACTATGGAAAGACTTTATTTCAGTACCCCATACTGACACCTATTGGTGTGGATGCAGCATAAAACAACAACAACAACAGCTTTCTGTTACGAATGCCAAAGCAGAAATACATGTGTCACCCATGATTAATTTACTATGCAAAAATACAAGATAATTCAGTATATTCGGCAGGTCATATGATCTCAACATGGGAGCAAACATGAGCGGTATGTAGAAAAATATGTGATGTCACGTGAGGCAATGTTTTTTTTTTCACCCAAAAAAGAAAATTCTGTCATTAATTACTCTCTCGTCGTTCCAAACCCGTAAGACCTTCGTTCATCTTCGGAACACAAATTAAGATATTTTTTGATGAAATCCAAGAGCTTTCTGACCCTGCATAGACAGGAATGCAATTACCATGTTCAAGGCCCAGAAATGTAGTAAGGACATTGCTAAAATAGTCCATGTGGTTCAACCTTAATTTCATGAAGCTACGAGAATACTTTCTGTGCGCAAAGAAAACAAAAATAATGACTTTTTTCAACAATTTCTCTTCTCTTATTTGCGTTCTGAAGATGAACGAAGTTCTTTCAGGTTTGATACGACATGAGGGTGAGTAATCAAAGACAGAATTTTCATTTTTGGGTGAACTACCCCTTTAACATACTTGTCAAAACATATTTGTCATACATTTCTAATGCAACAAAATGTGTAAAAAGTGGATGATCAGTTACACAGGCAGACATACACACAAAAACACACCTAAATACACAAACACACACACACAGCTCTAAACAAAGACATCTTAGAGCAAACCGCGTCATGCATCATAGGCGTGGAGTACTTGTTCTGTATGACTCAAACATCACACAATAGCTTTGGCTTCATCATGGAGCTCCTCTGCCCCGTGTGACATTCCACAATTATTGGGCTCGTAGAGACGCACAAGAACACACCCTCCTCACCATAACTGCCCTTCACAAAGGCAACTAATGACTCACTCACAGACTTGACTGAATGGCTGACATGGTAATTTAGCATGGAAAATCAAGTATCTTAAATATGAGCATCAATATGATCAGTTAATCTAGGCATAAAATGATCGACCACTGGAATAATTGGAGGAAGAATTACATTACATGTCTGCTGTATTGTTGCACAAATCTTTCATTGCTTTAAGTGGTCTGAGCAACCAAGGAGGGACAATATTGCATAAACATAAATAATGGCTCAAACAGATCATGAGGGCTAGCTTGACTCATCTGTCCACAAAATGAGAAAACATGCAGCTAGCATAAATATTGACCTTACAACAGCTAAGACTTAACCTCGGCCAACGCTTCTCAAGGGCGGGTAGTCTACTTGTTGCAAGTCGTCTAAATTACCTCAAATGCAGTTTACTATCACTCAGAAAACAGAAGGCACGCTCTTTTTTTATCAGGCTGGTATACTGAAACACTAAATATAAAGGTAGAAGACCAAATTTACCCAAGGGCAATGTTAAGACAGTTTTTTCAAAGTTGTATTTTTGGAGATTACTGAAATATATTTTACAAGAAAATACCATTTCAGTCTTTCAAAACTTCAACTTCACGCTCAATCTAATGTCTTACTTGCGATTCTTTGTACTCAACTGTGAAATTTACAATTTCTACACCAATTTTTTCAGTGTGTCAAGAAGTTGGACAGTCGACATTTCATAAAGAAAGAGGTATGAAAGGGTAAAAATGAGTTTAACTGTTGTAAGGTTATTTACAGGGTAGGGTTGGGCCATTGGGCCCCATTCTGAGATAATAGCTTAAAGGAGAAATGCAGAAAGGAGAATAGCTTAAAGGAGAATAGCTTAAAGGAGTTAATCCAGAAATGAAAATTCTGTCAGAAATTACTCATCCTCAAGTCGCTCCAAACCCGTAAGACCTTTGCTCAAATTAAGATATTTTGGATGAAATCCGAGAGCTTTCAGACCCTGCATAAACAGCAATGCAACTGACATGTTCAAGGCCCAGAAAGGTAGTAAGGACATTATTAAAATAGTCCATATGACATTAGTGGTTCAATCTTAATTTTCTGAAGCTACGAGAATACTTCTAGTACATGAAGAAAACAAAAATAATCAAAAAACCTCAGAATTTATAGCCTCATATTTTTGCAAACTGATCCACATTTCGTTTTTGACCACTGAAAATATGTACAATTTAATGATTTACTCCTGGAGCCATATTGAAATTCCAATATCTCTGGAACTGAATCATGTAGGGCCTTAAAAATGAAGATGCCAAAAAGAAAGTTTGTTGAGACGCAATATCTTAAAGGACATTAAGATATTTAAAACTTCTTGAGTTACAGGCATGCAAACTTTGGAGTAAAAACTTGAAAGGTGCCGTTTCCCCATTTTTGAATGTCAATATTGGCACATACTGTAACAAAGATTGCTAAAGTCCACAGATTTTACTAATAGAACTACCAATCTCTATGTAAAAAAACTATTATGATGCTGCCATCTTTCTGAAGTCATTTTTAACCCCCTGTAATTTGGCTCTGAATCTCAGGTGAAAATTGCCATTTTGACCCCACTCTACAAAATAGTGCATTAGTCAAGAACTGTTCATCCATGACATTTAATACTTTAGATTTCATCACTATACATGGTTATCTTTCTTCAAAAAAATACTGCCAAAATCAAAAATATGAGCCAGGGAAGTGTTTGAAATATGATTGATTTGACACGGAATGAACCTTCATCAAATTACGGATGAACCACTGATGACACACAGACTATTTTATCAATGTCCTTACTACCTTTCTGGCCCTTGAACATGGTAATTGCATTGCTGTCTATGCAATTGGAAATTTACCATCTTTACTCATAGGTCGCCAAATTCTGGAAAATTGTGCAGCAATCACCCAAGCTGTAAATGCCATACTTGTAATGTATATATTACTATATATTCCCCTCAGGCTACACCGATTTTTAATGGCTGCCAAAAGAGAAAAGCACTTTTTCCAAGCCAATACTTGAACCTGGAGAGACCATTTACAGGTAATCTCTTGTTTTTTCTTGACTGTACCATCTCCACAATAGCCTGACTCTTAAACAGTATGGTAATTGTTAAGATGAAACCTCAGGCAAATCAAATCACAATCTCATACGTTCATACAACCTGTCACTTGAATTTCCACATATTGTGTATGAAAAGCTGGGCAGTAACTACATAGACATAATTAGATAGGCCAGACTGTCACCCAAAATACTCTTGAACTGTGATGAACTGTGTTCATCAACGTCAAAATGCTTGAGATGGCCAATCAAATCAAAGAAGGCAGGATTTACTGTTTATAGAAGACAAGCATGAATTCCAATGTGAGGCTTGTGCAGGGCTCTCGGATTTCATCAAAAATATCTTAATTTGTGTTCTGAAGATGAACAAAGGTCTTACAGGTTTGGAACGACATGAGCACTTAATGACATTTAGGAGAAAATAGCTCAAATGTACCGCAAAAATAGTATAATGTTCTCAAAACATCCTCTCCACTCATAATGAAATTTGATTACAGCACTTCATAATATACAAGATAACTGCCATGTTAGCTAAATTGCAAACAATGTAGAAATTTTGCTTTTGCCATATTAATACAAATGGCTATGAATAGGAAATGTCCTATTTGTAAGTTGCCTTGGGGAAAAAAACATATGCTAAAAGAATAAATATAGATACAAATAAAATACATTTTTTTCTCAAATCAGTTAAATGTAAACCCAACCCACAACCTATTTTACTGGTCAACTTAACACACAAACATGGATTCAACACAGAGATCAGAAAAATCATGGATGATTCGATTGCGACAAACATTAATGCTATTTAGCAGAATGTGTTACCAATGCTCTACGAAGGTCAAGGTTAGAGTTAGAGCTTGTATTTGTTTCAGCGTTGTGTAGGCAATCCAGACTGACATGACCAATAAAATGTAGAATCGGCTGTGGGCAGGTTTACGCTGCTCTGGTTCGGAGGATAAAACATGCAAAATTAAATCTACCACAACAACGAAGTCAACCACAATCATAACAGGAAAAAAAAAAAAATATTAGGCTTTGACACAGAAAATAAAATGAGGTTAAACAATAAACAATTTAGAGGACAGAAAAAGAGTAAGACATCTGCCGTGAACTAAGAGCAGCTGCAGTGAATTTAAATTAGTATGACTAAGAAAAACCCAACAAACGGCAGCAGCCGAGCAGAGACTCAGATGGAAACAGGAAAACGTAAGTACAGGCCCGTTATGATTGTCATGGCCGAGGAGCCACAGCTGCTCTGAAGCACAGAAATCATCTCTCTGTTGGACACACACAAAATGTTCAAAACACATGCAGGCTTAGCCAAGCCTTCATGTTCGTGTGCTGTATGAAATGATGACGTGGAGTTAGCCAGCAGCCATAAACCAAGAGAAAGTGAGACAATGCCAGAACACTTGAGCACAGATAC
This sequence comes from Labeo rohita, assembly GCF_022985175.1. Classification (NCBI taxonomy): domain Eukaryota; kingdom Metazoa; phylum Chordata; class Actinopteri; order Cypriniformes; family Cyprinidae; genus Labeo; species Labeo rohita. Next base: position 20,461,117 of record NC_066869.1, read on the forward strand.
AGAAAGGAAAAGAGGTTGCAGAGGGCGGATAATGCCTTTCTCGCTGGCTCTCTAGGGCATGTGAACTACATAACGGCTTGTTTGTCCTGATGAAAACACAACAGCAGCCATATCACTTTAACATTCACAGTTCACATGACCGATCTGCCACTCCCGTAAATCACGTTTGTTCTGACGCTATTTCAAAGAAACACAGACTAAAGTGTCATTAGAACAAAAAATCATCCACTGTTTTTATTACTATTTATATGACTGCAAAAGTTAACTAAATAGTTAAGTTACATGGAGGAATTTGTTAAATTTACAGATAATGTACTTACCCCCTTGTCATTCAAGATGTTCATGTCTTTCTCTCTTCAGTCGTAGAGAAATTATGTTTTTTGAGGAAAACATTTCAGGAATGTTCTCCATATAGTGGACTTCTATGGTGCCCGCGAGTTTGAACATCCAAAATGCAGTTTAAATGCAGCTTCAAAAGGCTCTAAACAATCCCAGCCTAGGAAGAAGGGACTTATCTTGCGAAACGATCGGTTATTTTCTAATAAAAAAAAGTACAATTTATATACTTTTTAACCTTAAATGCTCATGTTGTCTAGCTCTGCGTGAACTGCATGTGTATTCCGGTTCATGTCAGTTATAGGTCGAAAACTCCCATCTTATTTTCTTCTCCAACTTAAAAATCATCCTACATCGCTGTTTTACCTTTTTTGTAAAGGGTGTTTGATTTTCTTTGTATGTTCACTTTGTAAACACTGGGTCGGAACTTCTGCAGTGATGTAGGATGATTTTGAAGTTGGAGGAGAAAATTAAATCGGAGTTCGTCGACATACCCTAACTGTATTGAACTGGAATACACAGGGTTCACGCAGAGCTAGACAAGACAAGCATTTCATTGTTGCATTGTTTCGCTAGATAAGACCCTTCTTCCTTGGCTGGGATAGTTTAGTTTAGAGCCCTTTGAACCTGCATTTACACTGCATTTTGGAAGTTCAATCTCGGGAGCACCATAGAAGTCCACTATATGGAGAAAAATCCTGAAGGGTTTCCTGAAAAAACGTAATTTCTTTACGACTGAAAGAAAGACATGAACATCTTGGATGACAAGGGGGTGAGTAAATTATCTGTAAATGTTTGTTCTGGAAGTGAACTACTCCTTTAACATTTTCACGTTTCTTAAATGGTGTAGAACCATGGAAGTATGCAAATGGAAATTTACCATCTTTACTCATAGGTCGCCAAATTCTGGAAAATTGTGCAGCAATCACCCAAGCTGTAAATGCCATACTTGTAATGTATATATTACTATATATTCCCCTCAGAATACACCGATTTTTAATGGCTGCCAAAAGAGAAAAGCACTTTTTCCAAGCCAATACTTGAACCTGCAGAGACCATTTACAGGTAATCTCTTGTTTTTTCTTGACTGTACCATCTCCACAATAGCCTGACTCTTCAACAGTATGGTAATTGTTAAGCTGAAACCTCAGGCAAATCAAATCACAATCTCATACGTTCATACAACCTGTCACCTGGATTTCCACATATGGTGTATGAAGAGCTGGGCAGTAACTACACAGACATAATTAGATAGACCAGACTGTCACCCAAAATACTCTTGAACTGTGATGAACTGTGTTCATCAACGTCAAAATGCTTGAGATGGCCAATCAAATCAAAGAAGGCAGGATTTACTGTTTATAGAAGACAAGCATGAATTCCAATGTGAGGCTTCAGTTCTAAAAGTATGTAAAAGTACAATGTAAGGTAACAAGCAAGTATTTAAACATTTCATGTGACAATTGTTTTAGAATAGAAATGTTAAATGACCGACAGTACTGTCTCGTCAACGATGCATAAAACTGCCAAATTCTGCAAATATAGGCTGTTGTTACACGACTTGCGTAATTCATAACTGAATATGATGAGATAAGAAACATTAAAGGAGAAGTTCGCTTCCAGAATTAAAATTTTCCAGAATTAAAATGTCATCCAAGACGGCCATGTCTTTCTTACTTCAGTCGCAAAGAAGTTAAGGTTTTTGAGAAAAAAAATTTCAGGATTTTTCTCCATATAGTGGACTTCTATGGTGACCAACGGTTTGAAGGTACAAATTGCAGTTTCAGCTCTACATGATCCCAGGTGAGGAATAAGGGTCTTATCTAGCAAAACAACTGGTCATTTTTAAAAAACAGTAACAATTTATCTATTTTTTTACCACAAATGCTTGTCTTGCACCAGATATTGGCCCGACCTCATGCAATACATAAAGACATGGAAAAGGTCACACATGACGTAGGCAGAAGTACCGACCCAGTGTTTACAAATTGAACATGCAAAGAAAGGTAAAACAACAATGTTGGCTGATTTTGAAGTTGAAGGAGAAAATGAGAAATTGAGTTTTTCGCCATACCCTACCTTGTTTGTACCAAAGTACACAGAGGAAAAACTAATCGCGGGTGACCTTTCCAACATGATGACGTAATGCGTGAAGACACGCATCGCAGAGCTAGTGCAATACGGGAGTTTGTGGTTATAAAATACATACATTTGTATTTTCTTAGAAAATAACTGATCGTTTCTCTAGATAAGACCCTTATTCCTCAGCTGGGATCGTGTAGAGCCCTTTGAAGCTGCATCTTGGATGACATGGCGGTGAGTAAATTATCAGGAAATGTTCATTCTGGAAGTGAACTTCTACTAACAGAGCCTTTCCTGGCACATTAGGCCCAATGATGATGAGGTCAGTATTACCTCATCAGCCCTGGCTGATGTTACAGTGGATAAGAAATTTTGCTCACACTGATTTCGTGACCATGGTAATGTCTGGAATGAAGCATGACATCACATTCCAATACAAAGAGATAAATGAAAGTGTTAAAGGGATAGTCCGTCCAAAAATAAAAATGCTGTCATCAGTTACTCACCCTCATGTCATTCCATAACTGTATGACTTTCTTTTTTTTTGTGGAACATAAAGGATGATATTTTGAAGAATGTTGGCAACCAAATGGTTTCAGTTCCCTTTGACATCCATTGTATTCAACAGGAACTGAAACAGTTTGTTTACCAATATTCTTCAACATATATTCTTTTATGTTCCACAGAAGACTGAAACTCCGGTTTGGATGACATAAGAGTGCGTAAATGAAGACAGGATTATAAACTATCCCTTTAAGCAATAAAGCTCCAATTGAATCGTTCATTGCAATGACATAATTTTCAAAGGATGATCACCACATCCACTTCTTTTAGACAAATAATCAGAAAAATGAATAAATCCAACCTCAGCATTGGATCCCACACACCTTTTCTCTTAGCTGGTAACACAACCACAGTCTTTTCATTAAATACAGAGTCAAACAAACTCTCCTCCCCACCAAAACATATAATCAGACTGCCCTTAATCATTAGTAAGCGCGGGCAAGAGCCACATAATTAATCTCTTAAACTCACGACAAACCAAAATGAAAGACCATAACAGCTCAACGAAGACATATTTTCCTTTGGTCGCTTCAAAATGTCAACAAAATGTTTGAGACAAATGACAAAAAGGGAAATGTGCACAACAGCCATGACAGTCCGGTGCACCTTTAAGCTTTATTATCGCGATATAGAAAATAACACGAAGCCATAACAAGCCATCCAGGTGTTTCAAGAAGCTAGAAGACCAAAAAGGCCTCAACTAGCAACAGCCGTTGTTTCAACGTGTATGATGCAGACTCCTATAGGGTATTACAATAAAGCCTGTAGTCTGGACTCAGCAAACCCTCATGCAATTGCACCACCAGGGGGGTGCCAATTCGTACTATGGGTGTTATGCATTCGTTATTAATAGCATATTATATTTGCTTCTGCGAAGTGAGATTTAGTGATATGGTTGTTTTGATTGTGCAGCGTTTTGACATTACATGCAAAAGCCTTTGCAATGGAGGAAGGCTGCGTTGAAATCAAAGCACAGTGGTTTTTAAACGCACTGTATGATGGTGCCTTAAAATGGGTCATAGTTACAATCTGTTTCCGCGTAAAATAATAAGGGTGTGGATGATGATTTTTTCCCCATGGCAACTAGCAGATGGGCAGGCAGGCAAATCACCGCCGCTGGTCCAGGGAGATGGGAGCCTTAGAGCGATGCGCTGGAATTTCCCCGCTTTGTCCTAGACCGCCTCTCTGTCATATCATCCTGGTTAACATTGTAAAATAAATGTTGTACACAAATGGATGGGCACACACATAACAGACCAGCGACAGCACACTGTCAGTGATGGAAAATGCATAGAGCAATGCCCACCTGAATTTCGGTCTCATTACTCAAGCTGCTCCTGCGATCTTGCCATATTAAAGATGGTCGGTCACAAAACCGGCGGATATCGGCAATCCTTTTTTTGTACGAAGCCGCTGGACCACTACGGTAAGTCGGGAAATGAATACGGAACCATACTGGACATATTGGACGTGGATGCTCATTTAGAGGAAAATATGAGTCGTCAGGGCGAGCTTCCTCAAGGAGAGCTGCGGTCGACGCCTACAAGAGAAAACCCCGCCCAGGTCCCGCCTACTACCTTGACCGTGATTTAATAAAAACGCTGGTGTGGATAATCATGAACTCTCTTATTACAGTAAATACGCGTTGAAAATCAATTCATAAATGGCATCTGTTTTCCGGTTATCTGACGGCCTCGTTCAAAATAAATCATAGTGCAGCGTTCTAACGTCAGCGGATCTCATGTGATTGACAGAAGTTCGACCAATAGCAGGATAGACTAGAGGAACAGCCATGATTGACAGCTCGTTCCACCAATCCTTTATTTATCTTAACCCCAGCCACAATGGGTAGCCGGCAGGTGATGTTGCGGTGTTGATTGGAGTAACTGTTAAGAAAATTTTGTCCGGTTTGTCATCTAAAGATGGACCACATTATTCTTCACTTCACGATAACTGCTATAACATTTTATAAATAATATAAAAAATAATACATCTACAAACCTATTCTTTTTGCTTCGTGACATTTAGTAACTTTTATATAAATCATATTTTGCATTTAGCATTACAAATTATATGATCTGCTTAATAGATTAGGGGAAAAATGAAATTAAAAATGTACATAAATTTGTAACATATGAAAGAGGCACCACTAGACATTTATAATTTTTTATTACTTTTTATAAACCATATATATTAATGTATATAAATAGATACACACACGCACACTACCAGTCAAAATTTGTGACCAGTATGATTTTTACATTTTTTTTTAAAGAATTCTGTTCTGCTCACCAAGCCTGTATTTATTTGATCCAAAGTACAACAGAAACAGTACAATTTTGATTTGATTTTGAATATTTGAATTTATCTTAAAATGTAATTTATTCCTGTGATCAAAGGTAAATTTTTAGCATCATTACTCCAGTGTTCAGTGTCACATGATCCTTCAGAAATCATTCTAATACGCTGATTTGCTGTTCAAGAAACATTTATTATTATTATTACTATTATTATTATTATCAATATTTAAAACAGTTTAATACATTTTTTCTGGATTCTCTGATGCATAGAAAGATCCAAAGATCAGCATTTATCTGAAATAAAAGCTTTTGTAATATTTGTTTGTTTGTTTGTTTATTTATTTATTTTTAGGGAATGAAATTATTCGTTTTATTCAGCAAGGGTGCTTCAAATTGATCAAAAGTGATGCTAAAGACATTTATAATGTTACAAAATATTTCTATTTCAGATAAATGCTGTTCTTCTGAATTTTCTATACATCAGTGAAACTTGAAAAAAAATCAACACAGCTGTTTTAAACATAATAATAATAATAATAATAATAATAATAATAGTAAATAAATAAATCTCAATTTCAAAGTTTTATTATTTTAATATGGAGTACATGGCTTGGTAATTACAAATGCTGACAATAAAGCCAACAAAGCTTTATTGATTATGACATTTACTGTTGAACATATTTTTATTTCATTATTATTAATGGATTTTGCGTTAGGAAAGAATTTAAGGAAACAAAAAAGTATTTTAATATGGTTTTCGATTTTAGGTAGCGCAATATAGATTTAATGGACATTTATCACTGTAGGCCTAAAATCAGAATGCATATACTGACATCGTGTGGTCACTTTTAAGTATTAAGGCTGGCGACTGGTTTTTGAACCCGCCCACAACATCGACGCGAATTTATGTTACCCAATCGCAAACATGCGCTGCGTCTCACCCATTATTGACGTTCGATACAACCAATGGGAGAGCTCGGTTTTTATTTCCGGGGAGCGCTATAAACTTAAGGCCTAACCACACGATTCGCTAGTGCCTACGTTCAGTACCAACATCAGAAGGTAATTTGTTTTGTTTATACCTATAATAGTTCTAATTTGTTCAATACACGGTAGTTAATAGTACATACTTCCGGATTTAACATTATTTTACAGGTAATTTTATTAACAAATATAAGTATTTAAAAGTACAGATGTAGACATTTCGCGTTTTTCTAGCCGTAAGCCTAAAAGGCGCAAAGCCTAAATGCGAAAACGAAACCAATTTGCGTCCAACAGCGCTGTGTTTCATGCTTCACATGTATCACAAGACCTCATAGTCATAGATATTGAAGGCTTAGGTACTTTTGGGGGGAAAAGCGCTTTGAGTCAATCGTTTAGATCAAAAGGTCGGTTCAGATGGGACGGCGAATGGCGGCTCTATTGTCTGCACGCTGAGCGCTAGTCACTTGATTACATTGGAGCTGGTTTTACATGTATAGCAACTTGTATTATTAAGTTTAAGGTTGTTGCCCTCTGAACCTTTGTCACCATGTAAGTACATATGACGAACAGAGAGCTATATAAGGGATGATTTAAGGATAATTTTGAGGCGTTGAATAATACTGCGTAATTTCCATTCATTAGTTTAGGTTGTTTCAAAACAATGAGTAGCATTCTTGAACCCCCTTTTATCTCTTTCCTGTAAGTTATTCTTTATTCGCCTGTTGATCTGTATCCTCTGTCGTTTACATCTTTATGTTTCCCTGTGTCACCAAAAGTTACCATGGCCGAAAACGATGTTGATAATGAGCTGTTGGACTACGAGGAAGACGAGGAGCCGCAGACCGCCGCGGACAGTGCAGTCCCAGCCGGCAAAAAGGAGGTGAAAGGCTCCTACGTCTCCATTCACAGCTCCGGCTTCCGCGATTTTCTTCTGAAACCAGAGCTGCTTCGCGCCATCGTGGACTGTGGTTTCGAGCATCCTTCTGAGGGTGAGAATTTGTGAAATATTGAACGTTTTTTAAGAGTACACTGTTGTGTAAAAGCTATGTAGCATTATGTGTAACCCTGGACCAGGGTTTTATGAAATTGAGAGATATGCATCATCTGAAAGCCGAATAAGTAAGATTTCAATTGATGTATGGTTTGTTAGAAAAGGATAATATGTGACCCTGGATCACAAAACCAGTCATAAGGGTCAGTTTTTCAAAACTGAGAAATTTATACATCATGTAAAAGCTGAATAAGCTTTTTATTGATGTATGGTTTGTTAGGATGGGACAATATTTGGCCGAGATACTATTTAAAAAATCTGGAACTATTTAAAAAATCTGGAATCTGAGGGTGCAAAAACATCAAAATATTGAGAAAATCACCTTTAAAGTTGTCCAAATAATATTCTTAACAATGTATATTACCAATCAAAAATCAAGTTTTCATACATTTACAGTAGGAATTGTACTAAATATCTTCATGGAACATGAGCTTTACTTAATTTCCTAATGATTTTTGGCATAAAAGAAAAATCAATAATTTTGACCCATGCAATGTATTTTTGGCTATTGCTACAAATATACCCCAGCGACTTATGACTGGTTTTGTGGTCCAGGGTCACATATTTGGCTGATACAATTTGAAAATCTGGAAGCTGGGAGTGCAAAAAAACCCAAAATATTGAGAAAGTTGTCCAAATGAAGTTCTTAGCAATGCATATTACTAATCAAAAATTAAGTTTTGATATATTTACGGTAGGAAATGTATAAAATATCTTCATGGAACATGATCTTTATTTAATATCCTAATGATTTTTGACCCATACAATGTATTGTTTGCTATTGCTACAAATATACCTGTGCTACTTATGACTGGTTTTGTGGTTCAGGGTCACATATGAGCAGTGCAAAGAATAATTTAAAATGGCTTTGTATGAATAGCCGCTATATTCAATTACATCAGAACATCCAAGTACGTAGATGGCACCCGTGTGTTTTTACATTTTAATTCGTATTAAAATGCAAACATAATCATTTTGATTCAGATGTAGAATCACCTAATGCTGTTTTCGAAACACTGTAATTGGATTACTGTGATTTAACATTTTAGTTTTTTAAGTTACGTTTATTAATACTATGTAACAATTTTTTTTTTCTTTGCTCAGTCCAGCATGAGTGCATTCCACAAGCCATCCTGGGTATGGACATCTTGTGCCAGGCAAAGTCTGGTATGGGAAAAACCGCCGTGTTTGTGCTTGCCACACTCCAGCAGATCGAGCCAGTGGATGGGCAGGTGTGTGTTCATTGAAGTAGATACTGCAAGCTCAAAACCATTATGGTTTACCTTCCCATTTGTATAAGCCAACATATAATTGTCAAGGGCACATTGAGCATTGCTAGCTTGTACACTAACAATGGAATGCTTGAAGTAATTACGCTCATTTACTTTAAGTACAGTACAAATACAAAAGTTTATTTTAGAGAACAGTTTACTATTTTAAAATGTAATTTTTTCCTGTGATGGCAAAGCTGAATTTTCAGCAGCCATATCTCAAGTATTCCGCTTTACATGATCTTTTCGGAAATCATTATGTTAGGTTGATTTGGTGCTCAGTCGTTATTAGTAGTTGTTGTTGTTATTAATGGTTACTGTCAGAATTATGGTTATATGGTTATGCAAACAGTTTTTGCTGCTGAATATTTCTTTCAGGGTTTTTATTTAGTGTCCTTGTTCTGCTGACTAAGTGTTGATTTTTGTTTTGTTAGATTTTTTTTTTTCTTGCATACGCTAAGATTTGAGTAATAGTATTTCATTGTTTCCAAAAAAATAAGCATCAGCAACTGTTTCAGCATTAGCTATGTTTCCAACCCCCTATTTTTATGCACATTTAGGGAAAAAACGCTGTATGGAAATGCCAAGATGCACATAAATTCAAAAAATGTGCATAAAAAAACGTATGCACACAATTGATTGGGTCCCCACTAAAAACTGCATTCCGGCGGATCAAATGCATGTTTTTTTTTTTTTTGTTGGTGTTGGCCCTGTAAATGCGAATTTTAGGGGCTAAATATGATGTTACTGGGATCACTTCAACCCACAGACATCAAAAACTACCCACAGCAATGGTGTAAAAGTTGCCCAATTCCATGGAAAAAGACTTTGCAAAACTGATTCTGAAGTGCCTGAGCAAAGTCTGTCATCAAAGTATTTCTGTGTAATTGTCTTACACAGCTGCATTCCCAAACAGCAGGCATCCACCTCTGAAAGCAATCAGAGCATTTATTGTGTTTCGTCTGCTTGCAAGTAATTTATTACATAGGAAAATTGTATATTAAAATTCTCATATTCAGTGGCTTCTCCTACTTTTCTTCATGATGTGTAGTGCCAGATTATCAGGAAGTGACTTTTGTTCTCTTTGGCTCGCTGGATGGAAATGGTGCTTTATTCGCAAATGTTTTATGCGATGTTCCAATTTTGCGTGCAAGTTAATGTCTCATCTTTGGGTGGAAACATAGCTACTGATAAGTGTTTGAGCATCAAATCAGCATATTATAATGATTTCTGAATGATCATGTGACACTGGAGACTGGAGTAATGATGCTGAATATTCAACTTTGGCATTACAGGAATAAGTCTCATTTTAAAGTCTATTAACTTGAGGAGCACAAGATCTTTGTTTTTGAAAGAAGTCTACAAGGTTTTAGGCTATTCTAACATTTTCAAACATTTCTTGACATTGATCTTAGAAAATGCTTAGGTTTAGCATTAAATCTTCACAGTTGTGGCCCGAATTACAGTGGTTTCTTATCCTGTTGCAGACTGCTACTTTGGGTAAAGACTAGTTTGAGATTTTGTGGTAGTTAGGGTTAGGAAGTCAACACAAATTTTCATCCATTTTGTTATTCACTTCTTTGCAGGTTTCTGTTTTGGTTATGTGCCACACACGTGAACTGGCCTTCCAGATTAGTAAAGAGTATGAGCGCTTCTCCAAGTACATGTCCAACGTCAAGTGTGCCGTCTTCTTTGGTGGTTTGTCTATAAAGAAGGATGAGGATGTGTTGAAGAAGAACTGCCCTCACATTGTAGTGGGAACACCAGGAAGGATCCTCGCCCTCATTCGCAACAAGACCCTGAACCTCAAAAATGTCAAACACTTTGTTTTGGATGAATGTGACAAGATGCTGGAGCAGCTGGGTGGGTTTCATTATTTTGTGTGGGCTGGTTTATGAAGCTGGATGCTTTCCCGTTCACCAGAGGTCTAACTGTATGTAATTACGTATTAGATATGAGACGGGATGTCCAGGATATCTTCCGACTGACCCCTCATGAGAAACAGTGCATGATGTTCAGCGCCACGTTAAGCAAAGAGATCAGACCGGTCTGTCGCAAATTCATGCAAGATGTGAGTCGTCCTTTCTGCCCTCCTTAATTTTATTTGCACTTTTAAGGTTGTACAGTTTTATCAATGCATGTACCAGGTAACCACTTCCCTCAAAAACTGTGAATGGTTTTCTGAATTGTACTTTTTCTTCTCTTCCTGCAGCCAATGGAGGTGTTTGTTGATGACGAGACTAAGCTTACCCTGCATGGTCTTCAGCAGTACTATGTCAAACTGAAGGACAGCGAAAAGAACCGCAAACTGTTTGACCTGCTTGACGTTCTTGAGTTCAACCAGGTGACTGTCGTTTCATCACATTTTTACAGTCATCGACCTTGAATGCGACTGTTTGTCAACTCAGCAGTTTGTTTGGGTGATTTATAGGTGGTGATATTTGTCAAGTCAGTACCGCGATGTGTGGCTCTGTCTCAGCTGCTGGTTGAACAGAATTTCCCTGCCATAGCGATCCACAGGGGAATGGCTCAGGAAGAAAGGTGAAAAAAATGTTGATCCCATGATCTTGAAATGGTTTGGTAAGAAATTCAAATGCTGAAATCATTTCTCATTCTCTCTCACGCAGATTGTCCCGGTATCAGCAGTTTAAAGATTTCCAACGGCGGATCCTGGTGGCAACTAATCTGTTTGGTCGTGGGATGGATATTGAGCGTGTTAATATCGTTTTCAACTATGACATGCCTGAAGATTCGGACACGTACCTACACAGGGTATTTATGCATTATATGCGCTGTGGCGTATATCAAACTTAGAAATGTAGTAATAACCTCCCAACCCCAAGATTCAAACTAGGGCTGGGGTTGGAGAAATAGACGAGTCAAGATGTTGAAATGTTATCCTCATTTCTTTCAGGTTGCTCGTGCTGGTAGGTTTGGCACAAAAGGATTGGCCGTCACCTTTGTGTCAGATGAGACGGATGCAAAGACCTTGAATGATGTGCAGGACCGTTTTGAGGTCAATGTTGCAGAGTTGCCTGAGGAAATCGACATCTCTACCTACAGTAAGAAATTTATTAGCACAAAAAAATGTGCATTTAAACTGATCCTTTTGTGTTGAAGATGAGTATCTGCTGATACAGATGCCAATCTAGTATTTTTCTTTTTCTTTATAAGTTTAGATCAGTGTTTCTCAACCCTGGTCCTGGGTGCCCCCCCAACACTGCACATTTTGTATGTCTCCCTTATCTGACACACCCATTTCAGGTCCTAGAGTGCCTGAATGAGCTTATGAGTAGAATCGGGTGTGTTTGATTAAGGAGACACACAAAATGTGCAGTGTTGGGGGGGCGCCCAGGACCAGGGTTGAGAAACACTGGTTTAGATGTATACCTTATTAACATGTGAATCACACATTACTTCTTTAGAAATAAAAATAAAACAAAATAGATTCTAAGTTTTAAAACTGCAACAATCTCAAATCTAAAAGTAAATGTAAGTGTAGACTTAACTTCTACACCTTAAACTCTTTATTTAAGAAAAAGTGACTGCAAATTACAAGGTTTTGTGTTACAAGACTGTTACTGTCAATCTTAAATTTGATATTGTACTACATAATCTCCAGTAATCCTTAAACAAATTTGCTTTTATTTTTGTATATTATAAATGTATATTTGCAGCTTGCCTCCTAATGTTTCTGTCTGTCTGTCTTCTTTTTTTAGTTGAGCAGTCCAGATGAGCTAGATGTGTGCTGTGGTGGTGGTGGTGGTGATGGTGGTGATGGTGGTGGTTGTCCAGCTCTCCCTATCTGTGTCTCAGTGTAGTTTCTGTGACAGCGGGAAGAGAGAACCGCCCAGTTTTATTTTCATATGATCATGCCCAAAAAGCCTCTTCTCCATTTGTGTACTTTATTTTATTGTTCCAGGGGATTGGTGGGGTATCCTTTTTTACTTCTGTTAATTGTGGTTGTTTGTTGGTTTGAGAATTAAAAACATTTTATACTACATGCGTTGTCTGTGCAGTATGTTAGATGTTTTTTCTTTCTTTTTTTCTCCAGTGCTAAAATGCTTGCTTCTATTCCAGTTTAAAGCTGCATTATCTAACCTTTGGTTAAAAATTATCCAAAATCAATTATTGAGCAAGTACATAACCAATCAGTGTTCAAAACTATCTCCTTCAGCCTGATTTACAACAGTAAACTTATGTTTTATAATTTGAACGGTTCGGGTCGTTCATGTTTGCGTCATTATGTCATTTATGGATTCATAGAGAGAGTCCTGGCTAGTAGGGTATATGGCATGTGTGGATGCTGCAGATGGCAGATCATTTTTAATGTTATCACCACTGGATTTATTGTAAAACTTCTTTCAGCTGGTCACAACCAAACGTGCAGACATGTTACTTGTTCAAATGACACTGTTGGGTGAAATTTATTTTGGACATACTTCCAAGACGTAGTAGGGTAGGCCGAGTACAGTTGGTACACTTTTTGCTTTTTCCATTACCACACCAAAACTAGAGACTGTAAAAAGCTGTTTTTTTTTTTTTTTTTTTTTCCCCATGATTTTTCCTTAACTTCTCTACTAAAATGTTAATATTTACTCATCTTCATAATTAGGTTACATCTGCCACATTTAGCTCATAAACACAAGAAGCTTTTTTGTTCCAGCTGTATCCATGTTAGCTACTTGTCGGAACAGTCCCCAAGTACGGTTGAGACACCCATCCGTAATGCTGTAAAGCTGTCTAACCAATTCATTGCAAAAGTAAAATACCTTTAAAAAATGAGAATTCAACTTTTTATTTCCATTCAGTAATCTGATTATTTGTTTAGTTAAAAATAGTTAATTTGTAAAACATTGTACAGTAATGGCAAACAGCGATACAATACTTAATTTCAGTTCACCATTTTAACAGTAACAGTTAAAAAAGTTGAGTATCAGGAAAAACACTGAACAACTGCAAAGAGAAATAATAAAATGGGTCAAATGCAAACAATAACCTATTAACAATATTAAACAATGTCACTTATTGTAATGTCACAATAAATTATACGTTGTGTCTCAACTGTACACTGCTCCAACATTTATCTTGATATTATGATGACCTTGCATGACATAAAGTCATGTGATATGTCAGTTTTTAGAGCACAGATTAAGGTTTACAAAAATGTAAGTTAATTTTAACAGTCATGTAAGCATGTGAAGCTATTCAATGTGTAAGGGACGTGCTAAAGTGAAAAACTTACCTTACCAAGATCTTCAGACTGGAGAAGCGCATGCACTTCAAATTTCCCACGATCGAAGAGGCCGTTGAGAGGCATATGCGAAGCAAATATCACAGATCGGACTTGTTGTGCATGCAAGTTATTTAAGGTGTTTCAACTGTACCCCTGTACCAACTGTACCCGGTCTACCTTATCTGTAATTCCGAAAGAGTATAAAACATTAGATTCATCCACGCTGAGGAGCCCTGCCAATGCACAACCCACGTAAAGACCATAATGGACTACTTGCACAACTACTTCCATGTTCTACTTGTTACGGCTCGGGAGTTTCCGGTTAGCGTTCAGCGCACCTACATACAGACGGTTTCTCATGAGGACGCAGATTATTACTACATTTTAGGGCTGGCATTTTTTTAAAAAACAAGAAATAATATTCTCTGCATTAACATGAATCATATTCAACCTGCTGAAGTGTTACTACAAATATTTTTCCCTTCGGTAAGTGCATTCTGAATAATAAATAAATATATTGGAATGCAATATGCAATATGCAATTTTTGCATTTATTTGTAGTAAAACCATGGCTTTGTTTGTGTGTGTTGGCGCTCTTTATTCCAAGCCCATACTGCTTATTCCATTGTTTAAAATGGATGAATGAATGTGTGGTAACCAGTGTTGGGAAGGTTACTTTGGAAATGTAATAAGTTACAGATTACAAGTTACTTGATTTAAAATGTAATAAGTAGTGTTACTTTTCAATTACTTTATTAAAGTAATGTAACATTACTTTTAATTGCTTTTTGATTACTTTTCTAAATTTCTAATATTTTCAACTGTTGATTTTGAAACATTTAAACCTTACAGTAGCACTCAACACTGATTACTGTCAGACTTTCAAAATCCTTCATCACTTGAATTAAAATTATAATAAGTAAAGGATAACATACATCTTTATTTTGCGATAACAACTGGCTGGATGTACATTATCCCAATTATTACACAGCTGCTTGATAGATTATTTAGATGTTTCATGTCAAAATAATTAGACACGAAACACTGATCTGAGTTGAAACACTTGAAAGCTTCCATGAAGAAATCAATTGCTTGCAAACGGCAAGTTCAAACTAGATTTTTTAGGGATATAGTGCAGTCATACCACTTTTCTTACACAACATTTCACCACATAAATAATTAAGTAGTAGTAGCAGTTAGAATCCATTACAGTGCAAAAAAAAAAAAAAAATATATATATATATATATATATATATAAAAATGGCAGCAGCTGCGTTTGTATGAAACAGTAGAGCGAGTCCACGATACCAGGATGACAGAATTAAGAAATTGTCCACATAATATTGAATTAAGTGTTAATATTTTATTAGCTAACCAAACACAAAGCTTCTGCCAAGAAAAACTATCAAGCATATAGCACTGACTTAAATTGCCCCAAATGAGTCTGAGTTATTAGCTTTTACCAGTTGTTATTGGGGAATAACATACCTTGGAATGTCATGACCAATCAGAATCAAGCATTCCACAGAGCCGTGTAATAATTTAATTTAAAGCACAGCCACCACAAATTTAGACTTTTTGGGCTTCTTATGCCTTTTATTGTGATAGGACAGTAGAGAGATGACAGGAAAGAGGGAAGCGGGATCGGCAAATGGCCTCGAGACAGGAATCAAACTCGGGTCGCCGTGAGCGTAGTTGCGCTACATGTTAGCACGCTAACCACGAGGCTATTGGCGTCAACACCACAAATTTAGACTTAACAGTTATCGAATAAGCATGTGTCCTATTCTGTGTCCTAAACTCCAGAAAAATTAGTGTCTCATTTTAGAGCAGTCAATGCAATTTATGAAAGAAGTCAATTATATCTGTAAGTGGGGGTGTGTGTGTGAAAAAATTCAGATGTAATCCCCTTTGTAATCACTGGCATTTTTCAAAAGTAACTAATTTAATTACACATTTTTTCTCAGTAACTGTAACTAATTACAATTACATTTATTTTGTAATTAAATTACGTAATTCCGTTACATGTAACTAGTTACTCCCCAACACTGGTGGTAACTGCCTTATTTAACGATGTTGAATATTTAAATACTTTTTAACAGTAACACGCAGATAAATGAATACAGATAAATAAAGGTTCATTATGATCTTTATGATCACAAACTGCAGCGTCGCGATTAGGCCACTATAGAACACTGTGGTGAACAATCACGCATGATTACCAGCCACCACCTTCTCAGATCGGTTTATGTTGGATTAAAACTTCACGTTCCGTTGAGTTTGGAAAATTCTATACTCAGTAATCATCAGAATATGTCTTCTCCTGTCTCTGAAAATGAGTGAATTTAAAATCATCCCGCGAAACCTAATTTTATTAGGCGTTTAAGTCAACTAGATGATTACAGTGCATTGAAAATGTACATAACCGGAAATAACTGAGCCGTACGATTTCAAAACGGAAGTGCGTCACGAGGCTCAGTGCAAGTAGTCCATTGCGCAAATCACTGCAATCGCAGGTTTAAAACAGAGATGGACACAAAGAGGCAAAACCTAGGTAATCCTGCTTTAAAGTACTGACTGCTACAGGTAAACTATTCATCTGTTGTGCTTTTAAGACATTACTCTGTTTATCTGCTCCAATATTTCAACTGGCTGTTAGCTATTATCACAGAAACCACAGATTTGTTTTGTACCATCTAGTCAGAGATTTTTAATTTGTAGTTCTTCATAAAAAGTTTATATAGTTTTTATGATGATCATAAAGGATGTAATCATAAGAAAAAAATGACACTTTGATATGCTTGCTGATTTAATAAATGTATATGAATAAATATTTTTCACCAAATACAAAAATCTGTTCATTTTATATATTTGGTTTTCATCATGATAACATTGGTAACATTTTACAATAAGCAAATGTAAGCAATACATTTGTTACAGTATTCATAAATATTTATTAATGTTAATAAAAATAAAACTGTTAATTGTTAGTTCATATTAGCTCAGGTCCATTAAATAATAGATACAAGTTTGATTTTAAAAATATATTAGTACATAACTATGATTAATTAATGCTTTAGAGGAATTTTTCATTGTTTGTTGATTAAATCTGTTGAAAAGTGTTCCCCATGATTGTATTGTATAATCTTGTTCATGAGCCTGCCTAAAAATCTTGTACAGATTGTGAAGAGTAAATTAATAACAATGGAAGAAATTCCAAGGGATATGACTGTAATAATATCAATGTTTTTCATATTTGTTAAAAATGTTAAAATGCTTATATTTCCCCATAATCTTTATAGAACTACTTATGTGAATATATATTCCCTTTATATATTAATATTTGGTTATGTGTTAGTTATTACAATATTTACAATAATTATGTAAGTATAAAATCCCCAAAAGATATTAAAGCTCCATTAAAAAGAATTTAGTGAGGATAAAAAGTAGAAGGAAAGTGACCACTTCAGTGAGTCTGCTCCGTGTCATTGCACTGCCAGATGTAATAGTTGTTGCAGACTGACTGCTTGCCATTGTTGTAGCCTCTGTTGTGACGCTCGGAGTTGTGGTTGATGTGGTGTCATTTCGTGGATCTGCGTTAAGAAGGTTTTGATCAGATACTTAAATAGACAGTTCATTTGTATATAATAGTTTTTTTTTTTATTTCCCTTTTAAACAAAAGATAGTATAAGGCAGTATTAAGTACATTTAGAGAGAAAATATTATATCTTATATTTATCCTAAGCAAACATTTCTCAAGATAACACATAAAACAAAAATTATAACACTCACCAGCATAAATACTGGATGTGATGACATTCAAGTAGACAATGGATTCATTAATAGTTTGTTTTAAAGAATCCGCTACATCTGTTATATTTGGAACCACACTCTGGTTTTGAAAAATTAGCTGAGATGTTACCCCAACAGATCCAGGCCTAATGAGAAAAAGGAGCATTTTCTTTCAGAATGAATGTAACAAAATAATTAAACCGTTGTAGATCAGTTTATATTTAGTGTAATGTTCATACCATGCATTTTTAAACATATTGTGTGTTAGTACACTGCAACAGCAAGGCAATTACGTTTCAGACATCAAAAATGCATTAAGGCATAAATAAATGTTTACAGACAGTAGCTAAAGGAAGATTTTTTTATCTAACTTACCAAAAAATGATGATAACCGCTCTCAGAAATGTAGTTGGGAATATGTATTTGTTGTTATTGGCATTTCAGATGTTGTCACACCATTGCTTGTAGAAGTTGAAGGCAAAATGGATGTTGTTTGAACGGTAGATGATGTTGGCAAAAGATGATGTTGTTGGCAAAAGCGTAGTGCTTTGAGTTGTTGTTATTGGCATTTCAGATGTTGTCACATTGCTTGTAGAAGTTGATGGCAAAATGTGCTTGTAGTAGAGTTGATGGCAAGAATGGTTGTTGTTTGAACAATGATGTTGGCAAAAGCGATAGTGCTCTGTTGAGTTGTTGTTGGCATTTCAGTTGTTGTCAGCATCCATTGTTGATGGCAAAATGGTTGTTGTTTGAACTGTAGATGATGTTGGCAAAAGCGTAGTGCTTTGTTGAGTTGTTGTTATTGGCATTTCAGATGTTGTCACAGCATCATTGCTTGTAGAGAAGTTGATGGCAAAATGGTTGTTGTTTGAACTGTAGATGATGTTGGCAAAAGCGTAGTGCTTTGAGTTGTTGTTATTGGCATTTCAGATGTTGTCACATCATTGCTTGTAGAAGTTGAAGGCAAAATGGATGTTGTTTGAACTGTAGATGATGTTGGCAAAAGCGTAGTGCTTTGAGTTGTTGTTATTGGCATTTCAGATGTTGTCACAGCATTGCTTGTAGAAGTTGAAGGCAAAATGGATGTTGTTTGAACTGTAGATGATGTTGGCAAAAGCGTAGTGCTTTGTTGAGTTGTTGTTATTGGCATTTCAGATGTTGTCACAGCATCATGGCTTGTGCTTGTAGAAGTTGATGGCAAAATGGTTGTTGTTTGAACTGTAGATGATGTTGGCAAAAGCGTAGTGCTTTGAGTTGTTGTTATTGGCATTTCAGATGTTGTCACAGCATCATTGCTTGTAGAAGTTGA